>NC_071256.1:19788229-19908229 GCF_023375685.1 Ictalurus furcatus | reverse complement strand
GGATTAAGACGGAGAGGAAGCCGTGGATGGAAGGACACATAAATAAAGTTCACACACACAAAATGTGAGAAAATGCGATTTTGGATCGTCTCATATTCCCATTTGTTCGATTTAATTTTTGATTTTTTCATTCCTGAAGGTTCTGAAAGTTTCTGCTGTAGAGGAAGAGCAGTGGCTACGTCAGTGTCGGAGTTAGCGAATTGATGCTGTTCTCAGGTCAGTAAAGAGTCTCAAGGCCCTGGAGTGAAACAGAACACGTGTAATGTTACGCCACCGTTCCCAGGTCAGTGGAACTGGTAGGCGGATTGGGATGAAGTGATGAGAGCGGACTGAACCATTCCGTTATCTCCACCGTCATGGTGGAGTTTTTAGGTTACATGACCAACTTAGGTTCCATCCTCCTTGTTTATTGGTGGATGAACAGTGGTGTCCAGTGGTGTCTCTTCATGTCCTCTCTGTCTGGAGCGTGTATGTGTGTGTGTATGCGTGTGTGTGTGTGAGAGAGAGAGAGAGAGAGAGAGAGAGAGAGTGTGTGTGTGAGTGTGTGTATGTTAAACTTGCACTCCACGGCCGTGCATCTGGATGACTTGTGCTCTGAGAGTCTGAATGGCCGACAGCAGCTGCTTCTGATGCTCCACAGAGGTGATACCTAGACTGAGGACGTCCCTGTAGACACACACACACACATACACACACGCACACGAGATTGTACTTTTATAGGAAAATTATCCAAGTAGAATTACTCTTACCATCATCTCGAGGTGTCTGGATGTGTTTTATTACTCTTACACCAAATTAAAAATGTTTATTTATTAAAGCGCACCTATTATGGTTTTGAAATGTGCCTAATTTTGTTTTAAAGGTCTCATACAATAGATTTACATGCATTCAAGGTCAAAAAACACTTTAATGTGCTCATAATTTGAACTGCAGCATTACTTTTCCCCCAGTGTTAAAAATGATCCGTTCTAAAGGATTCACTCTAAACTCCTCCTTTCAGAGAGCATACTCTGCTCTGATTGGTCAGATGTCCCAGTCGGTTGTGATTGGTCTACCGCTGTCAGCATGTTTCAAAAAGGAAACGCCCACTACCATAACATGATTCAGTCTGTTCACGAGCAGCCAATGAAGATCTTTTTGTTACAAGCGTACGTAGGTTAGTACAGGAAGTAAGTCTGGAATTACTGACGACTCGTGTCAGCTGATCAGAATCGGTTCATTCTTTTGGGAGTCAATAATTTTGATTTGTGAAAGTTTGCAGACTTTTTTTTACATTCACAAACAGCTCTATAATACACTACATGAAAAGGTAATATTTGAAAAACTATAATAGGTGCACTTTAATGAATGACTTTTTTTACCGTATATTGTTACACTTAATGTTGTGGAAAGTCGGCAAAACAAGTTAGCTCCCGTTCTGTTCTCATTTATGTCATACCAGCTATAAACATTCGTTCCCTCACCATCCTGTCTTTTTTACCTCTCTTGAAGTTAATAAGAAAAAACTTATGCATGTTACCGGGAGACTGCAAAGAAGAGTAAACTCCTTGAAACATAAAGTTACAGCTTTCCCTCTGAAAGTTACAAAGCACCGACAGATGTTACTTACTGGACATTCATGCGGGCGACGGACTCCAGGTAACAGTACCCTGCGGCGGTGAAGTTGTCTTTGTAGCGACCCATATCCACCGCCTCCAGCCACTCGCCTACAGAACTTAATGAAGGGAATGATGGAAGGGTTCTTTCGGCCAGCGTCCTCTCCACCAGCGTCCTGTCGGCCATCGTCCTCTCGGCCAGAGAGATGGAGGACGAGGCAAGTGTCCTACAAAGAGGAAAAGAGTTGTTTAAAACTTTCTGCACACGATGTGAGTGACCATATAAATTAGCAACGCTGTCCGCTCTGATGTCACGCTAGCAAAACAAACCGTGAGGACGTCATGAAAAATAAAGTGCACATAGTGGACTTCAGTTAAATACAAAAGTTTGCACACCTCAAATATCTTAATCTCCATTCTGTCAGTACTGCACTGATACCTGCAATTGCAGCGCATTATCGGATACACTCTTTTATTTAATCTTAATCTAGCGACTGAGATTAATGTTAATTACTCTACTGACAACCCCACGGTACCGGTGTGTTAACGTGGACGAGCCGATGTTGTCTGGGCTGCGCATGGTTTTGCTGAGAGCGCTGTGGATCTGAGTGAAGCTCGGCCTCTCCGTCCTCTCCTTCTGCCAGCAGTCCAGCATCAACTGGTGCAGAGACGTGGGACAGTTCAGAGGAGCTGGCAACCGGAAACCGTCCTCGATTGCTTTGATCACCTACAACACACACACACACACGAATACACCATGATGGAGAATGTGTATGTGTTCAGTGGTCATGACTTCGTAGTACATAAAAACATCCTAAATGTCAAATTCAGTTTTCTTATTAAGGACGAGATTCTCATTTAGTGTAGTGTAAAATCTTCATTTAATTCTCTATTAATTCTTCGTTTCTGTATTTTGTTACGATACCATAAAAATGTAGAAACCTTTTGTACAAAAGTTTAACCTCAGTAGCGTCTTTGTTTCTGTTTTAAGGTTTGCACATGTCAACACTGATGATTTGATGATAAAATCTTTTCTTTAAAAACTTGTTTGGAATCAAAGTTTAAACCAACGTACATTAGTTTTCATGTTAAACGCTTCTTCTTATTGTTTTTTTTTTTTTTTTTTTACAGTGCTACTTGTCCAGTTGTAACTTAAATAGCGCACATTAATACTAACAATATATTTTTTCAAATAATAAAAACAAACAATTGTGCTATTCAAAAATATGGTGCAATTAGACGACTCAACATAAATAACTCTGTTTACTACAATAGAATTGTCGACTACCTCAGACATGATAATCCTTCAGAGTAATGAAAACCCCTCCAGAACCTCATCGCACCTTCATTTAACCTTCATTTCGTTCAGACACAAATTCGAGGCAGATTTCACCCCCACCATTATATCAACACCGTTCCAAACCTGAAAAGGCTTCAATTAAAGAGCACCTGAGACCGGCGTGGCGTTTAACCTCCAGGTCAGATGTATGGCTGAGCAAAAGTAATTATTCACAGAGACTCTGTGTGTCAGAAACAACGGAAACAGAGACGACGGAGGCTCAAAGCACGCGGTTCACCTCGATTTACAAAGAGCTCTGCGCTTTTGTGTTGGTGAAATCATAATCACGGCTTTAAACGCGGTTTCATTCCCAGCAACGGGACGAGTATTAAAGCAGATTTTAATCAAACTTCCTGCAGTTTTCCATCTTTTACAGGTGAAAAACGTTTACAATTACCAATCATTGGAAAATGATTTCTCTCAGTCTGAACGCTTTGGAGGCAGTTACGAAGCTAATGAGCGGACATTAGTGTCCACGCCATAATAACGAATGGATTATTGGAGAATATTTCTATCATGTTCTTGAAGAGGGATGCAAACTTTTGCCATCATATCAAGAGTTATTTTATGCTTGTTGCAGCTGAAATTGTCTTTCGCAGTGATGTTTGTTGGTAAATGAGACCTTTTAGCTGTACGCATGTTCGACACACATGAATCGAAGACGGCTTTGACTGAATGTGTTTGTAATAACATCACATGACACGTTATGGCCCTGTCAAATCATATCTAAACGCTGATTTTACACCGTATGGACTCGTACACAAAATATACCATAACTGAAAGCTCAATAGAATTTGAAGGGAATGATTTACAGTCACAAAGCCAACTGTAAAGTGTTCATGTGGGTGTCAGCTATAACGCACACCTTTTAGATTTGTGATATTTAATCAAATAAACTAGCAAATACGGTATAAAACATCACAATGTTTAGATATGATTTGACAGTTTCTTTTAATAAATATCACAAATCTAAAAGATGTGCATTATATACCTGACACCTACATGAACAATATACAGTTGGTTGGATGACTGTAAGCCATTCTCATCAAATGCTATCAATAGCTTTAAATTATGGTATATTTTGTGTATGAGTCCATAGGGTATAAAAACATTACAATGTTTAGATATAATTTGACATTTTTTTTTAAATAAATATCAAAAATCTAAAAGATATGCATCATAGCTGACACATGCAGGAACACTGTACAGTTGGTTTTGTGACTATAAGTCATTCCCTTCAAATGCTATTGAGCTTTAAATTATGGTATATTTTGTGTACAAGTCCATTCAGTAGTGAAATACATAGCAATATTTACAAAGGATTTGCGGAATTATTTTATTAAATATACAAATCTAAAAGGTGTGATTTATATCCGACACACACATGAACACTTTCCAGTTGGTTGTGTGACTGAAAGTCATTCTCTTCAAATGCTATTGAAGTTAGAAACGTGTATACCAATGCCGCGTGTGACTTTAGAGACGGTCCCTTAATTTGCAAATATCAAACGTTCAACGTCAAGCCAACTTTTTGCCGGTGTGATTCAGGTGGTACACGAAAGGTCCCGGTCCCTGAACACTTAAACGTGCTTCTAGAATCTCACGTAGCGAACGATATTCAGTGCTGATAGGTAGGCCTATGAAACTGATCACACTGGTACAGAGACCTAACGAGTTTATAGCAATGAGTATTCTCAGTACAAAGGGAAACATTTATGGATTGTACATCAACTTACTGCATGTGCTGTCACCTCAGTTAGCAACAAAACACATTTGCCCAAAACACTTCGTAAACAAAGCTACGTTTCATACAGTAGGCCTACTTACAATAAACTAACACTAACTTCACAACATAATCAAGAAAAAAGCATCTTACATAACATAAAATATTCCACAAAGCTGTCACGTCAGTGTCCTCCTCCTCTTTCCTGTGTCCCTTACATATCCATGCGCACAAATGGCTCAGGATTGAACTTTGTAAGCGGTGGACCCATGATGTTCAAAAACATCCGAGATGAGATGGTGGGGATGAGAAGGGGTGCACGCTGCGAGCGACAAATGAGATTCATTTTGGTGAAACCCCGCTCGCGCTCCACTGGAAATGGGTATACCATAGGCTATTCACAAAGTAGCCAACAACTGCCTCGGACCTTCTGGAACTTTTAGTGTATTTAAGTCCCTGTACTCCCTAAAAACCTGAATGGAGTGTGCTGATAACTTTATCTAATTCAGGCAGTCAATCTCACTTTCAAAGCCATGCGCAGGTTGACCACATTTAGCCTTGCAAGCGCTTATAAAAATCTTCCATTATCAGGTTATAGTGTTATCACTGCTAGTTGTTGGAATGGTCGCCAAACTGCTTTATCAGTGACCCGCTGGTCGCTCGCTCTCTTAGACACATGCCTTTTTAGTATTTTGCTCCATTTTCTCACTGTCATTGTTTGTATTCTTAAAAAAATGCTGTTGACCCACTCTACAGCACATGCTATGCAACTGTTGGCTTCGCTTCGTGTCAACGAATTCAGATGACCTTTGAACTTGAAATTATTACATTATGCGAAAGAGGCTATTAGCAATATTTCAGCAGCAGTAATATAAGATTAGCATTTTTATTGCAGTTTTTGTTGTTGTTCTATTTTACTTTGGGTGAATTAAAAACTAAAACTATTTGTTTTGAGAATACTGCTGCATGAGACTTTAAACAGTCAGCTGCAGAGGTGTTGGATCGACACAAAAGGTTCTGGAATGCAGTTGTGCTATATTATGGAGGTGCTGGTCGTGTTCTGGCAGGATCCGGCTCAAATTAAGATCTGCCTGTAATAATGAATAAACATGACACTGTACACAACTGTGCACTAAGGGTGGTGTTGCAATAAATCAAATTTGGCTTTGTTTTATGGTTAAGGGTAAGCAAACTTTTGCACTCAGTAGAGAGACAGACAGCTAGACAGATAAAGAGAGATAAAGAGACACATGCCCAGAGAGAAATACAGACAGAGAGAGAGAAAACGAGACAGATAGAGAGAGAGACAGAGTCACATAAAGAGAGACACAGAGAGAGAGAGACAGAGAGACACAGAGAGGGGGAGAGATACTGACAGAGAGAGAGAAAGAGAGAGACAGACAGAGAGACACAGAGAGAGAGAGACACACACACACAGTGAGACAGAGACCTAGAGAGACAGACAGAGAGGGAGAGAGACAGAGCAAGAGAGAGACCTAGAGAGACAGAGAGAGAGAGCGAGAGAGCGAGAAAGAGAGAGAGTGAGAGAGAGTGAACGAGACAGAGAGAAAGTGAGAGACCTAGAGAGACAGAGAGAGAGAGAGAGAGAGAGAGAGAGAGATAGCGAGACAGAGAGAGAGCACGAGAGAGAGAGTGAGACAGAGTGAGAGAGAAAGAGAGAGAGAGAGAGAGAGTGAGCGAGAAAGAGAGAGAGTGAAAGACCTAGAGAGACAGAGAGAGAGAGAGAGAGAGAGAGAGAGAGAGAGACCTAGAGAGAGTGAGAGTAAGAGAGAGAGAGAGGTGAATGAACTTACGTCTTGGCTGCCCATGTCCCAGTAAGGCCTCTCGCCGAAAGACATCACCTCCCACATGACGATGCCGAAGCTCCAGACATCGGAGGCAGAGCTGTATCTGCGGTACTGGATCGCCTCAGGGGCCGTCCATAACACCACACTCTTCCCACCATGCTGACACACACACACACACACACACACACACACACACACACACACACACACAGCTAAGATAATGTTTAAAAATTTAACTAAATGGATTCTCATGAACACCACATTTAAGATTTAAGAATAAATTTGTTCGTATCCAGTGTGATGAACATGATTCATCGGGAGTTGGGAGTTGTTTGGGGAGGGGCGGAGCCTGGATTCTCATGCTATAAGGAGTATTACAGGGTTTTTTTTCCCCCCTCTCACCAGTGTGGTGTAAACAGCCTCCAACTTGTCCTCCTGTAAAGGTCTGAAGCCGGAGACTTTACACGCCAGGCTGCTGTTGATCAGCACTTTGTGGGCTGCGAGGCGCCGGTGGATGAACCCCATCTCAGTCAGGTACTTCATCCCTGATGCCACAGCGCTCAGCAAGTCCACCAGCTGGAGCACGCTGAGCTGACCTTCATGTTTCTGTAAAAACACACACATACACACAAGGCAATTTCACACCCAACCTCAATCTAATTATGTATTATGTAGAAAAGGTTAGCAGGAAATCAGGGGAGAAAGAAGAAGAAGAAAAAAGACATATTTGGTCTCCACAAAGAGTGGAAAACACACACACACAAACACACACACACACACACACACACACACACACACCGAGTACTAACCCGTAGAAAAGAATCCAGGGCACCATTGGCCATACACTCCATCACAATCATCATTGTATTACCTGCATGAACAGACACATGGGGCATGAGAAAAGTACTTAGTATATCTATACGGTGTGTGTGTGTGTGTGTGTGTGTGTGTGTGTGTGTTAATAAAGGCCTGGCTAAACTACAGCCTCATGCAGCTCAGTGACTCACACCTCCATCGTTCATCTCCAGGCTCGACCTGCTGAGAGCCACCGACAAGTCACAGATCTGTGCGTGTGTGTGTGCGTGCGTGTGTGTGTGTGCTGAAAAAAGACTTGTGGCTCATAGAAGTGAGAAAAAGAAGGCAACGGGCCATTAAGCAGGTGGAGAGGGAGGGAGAAGCACACACATGCTGTGATGGAGAAAACTCCTCCATCACCCACACTGCACTGACGAGCTGTCGGCATCTGAACCAGTGCCATGATGAATGACAAACTCCCTCCATCCTGGCTCAGCTAGCAATTAGAGCATCCATCCTCCATCAGAGCAACCACAACATAAAAAAAGTGACTAATGATCACACCTTTATTCTATCAGAGTGACCACATCTCAGCAACACTACCAAGGAGAAGATCTAACCTCTATTAGAGTGATCACAAATTGGCTAACCTACCACTAACAAGATCTATTTGCCATTGGAGTGACCACAACCTGGGCAAAGCAACCAAAGAGAACATCTAACCTCTTTCAGACTGACCACAGAGATCCAAGATCTGTTCTCCACTAGCGTGACCTCATCAATGAAAAGATCTATTGTCCGTCTGAGAAATGACATCCTATCACATTGGACTAATTATAGTGCCTCCTGCTGGTTAATCAGCTCCAGGCTCATCCCCATGGTTTGGAGACAACAGGTGGGCGGAATGACAGATGGAGAGATTGCAGGTGGTGGGAAGACGATGGAAGGGTTGAGGAGAAGATAAACGACAGGAGAATGATTACAGTGTGAAGCGGGGAAACCAGCTGCATGCAGGAAGCCGATTACTCAACCCAGGCCAAAAATATACCCAAATAAACCAAGTTTACACGTTAGTTAAACTTTTGGAGAAATGTCCAGTAACTCCATCTGACTCCAAAAGAATGAAAGTTCAACAGCTAGAACCCTTAATCATCCAAAACAAAAACCATCAAGGAACCAGTATGGAACTAAAAAAAAAAAACAACCTTCAGACCCTATACTGGGAGTCTGGTGAACTCTGTGTATATTTCTTTTTTTTCCGCCATCTATTTTTTTAGTTTCATGCGATACCAATATAAATAATCACAACTGATGCATATTTCTACATATTTCATAAGCTGCTTAAAATGATCCTAGAAGATCCCACCACCAAATAATTTCATAAATGTGTGTGCGCTTACAAAATGATAATTTTTTTTTACCATCAACAGAAAAGGTTCAGCGTAGAACCCTTTCAAATGCTAAAACCATTAACCAGCCAAAGAACCCCTGAGGAACCTATTTTAAGAGTGTCGCTCCAGTGCAAAATTGAAAAAGAAACCTTCAGACACCAAACACGTCTTGAATCCAATGCGAATATCCAATACTTGTTACCTATGTTAGCCTTGCGCGATCATTTAAAAGGTGCCACCTGGAACCTTAGGTGTTCTTCATGTTGTCCATTCAACAGAAAAGGTTTGTTCTATAACCATCCAAAGAACCCGTGAGGAACCTGTGTGAAATTAATAAGCAACCTTCACACACAAAACACACCTCCACTACATTGTGAGAAAGCATTACTTGTTAGCTACATGAGCGTTGGAGTGACACTAAAACAGTGGCACTCTAGAAAGTTCTTCATTTTGCCCTTGAACAAAAGGTAGAACCTCTTCAAGCGCTAGAACACGTGACTGTCCAAAGAACCTTCCGCAAGAACCTTTTTTGAAAACCTAAAAAAGCAACCTTCAGACACCAAACATGTCTTGCGAGTATCCTTTACTTTATGGTACACTAGGGGCTTCTTCAATAGCTATGATCCTTAACCACCCAAAGAACCCTTGGGGAACCAGGTTTCTTTCCCTTTTTTGTATTCAAACTGTAATTTAAGCTTGTTTAACTTTTATCATTAACGTCCATCATTCACAACATCTAACATTTAAAAGAAACAACAAAATCCCATGCACAGATTATTAAAACCAGATTAATATCATTGCTAGTATCAGTTTCTCATTTATTTCATCTGATTGGGTTTTACTCTCTAAGAGCATTATTCTTGTGTTTTGGGGATTAATATTCCACTAATCCCCCAGTCCAGAACATGCAGCTTGTCGTTGCTTGTTTTGTCTCTTGTTTTGCTTTTTAACACAATTTATGTCTGTTTTTGTGAGAAAAGCTCAGAGAGAGGACTGACGCAGATAGCAGTTCCTCCAAATCGACCCATTAACTCTTTTTTTTTTATCTCTCTTTACATCTTCAAGGACAAAAAGCATCTGTCCACTTGTCTGCCTTTTCTCTGACACGGCAATCTGGCTGTGTGGATCTCCATCATCGTCCGAATTTCTCCTTCCTTACTTAGAGGAACCTTCCAGGACATCTTCATTACTTGCAGAAGAGGAACTGCTGTATTCGTCTGTTTTTATAGTGCATTACTGAGTCTATTTAATTTTATTTCGCTGGGAGAAGGACATCCAATCCATTCTTCACATCCATCTTCTATCTTTCTCTTAATCTACACCATATTTCACTTCCTTGATGATCCGTTTGCTTTCCACTACGGCTGGACCATTTGTCTAGTTATTAAATATCATACACTTTATAAGACATGTTTTTATTTCTTAAACACTCCATTTATACAACATGAATATTCTGTTTTCTTCTTGCTGCTTATTAAACACTTTTTTTGTTTGTTTTAAATCATTGAATATTTCTCAATTTTACAAACTTCTGCAAAAACTGAACATTATTTAGGATGCGTTCATGTTACCAGTGACACAAATGACTTAAAATTCCAGATCAAATCTGCTTCATCACATTCCTGCTTCCCTGACTCACTCTCTCTCTCTCTCTCTCCGTACTCACCTCTGGTGATGACCCCCTCGAGGCGGATGATGTTGGCATGGTCGAACTGACCCAGGATTCCCGCCTCAGAAAGGAACGAGCGCCGCTGTTTCTCTGAGCAACCGCTCCGCAGCGTCTTGATGGCCACCGGCAGCTCGCGCTTACTGGGCAGCTTCAGGCAGCCACGGCATACCTCACCAAAATCACCTACAGGGGGTACAAATTTATTAACATCATGATAACTGTCTAAAAAGAAGCAAACGTTTGGTAATTAAAGTTTACTAAATAAAAAATTACTAATTGCTTGTCCATTTTATCTGTGTTCGTCTTTATAAATGTAACTTGGGGGCAGAGACACATATACGCTCAATTTGGTGATTTCGCTCTTCCAGAAAATCAAATTCAAGCTATCAATCAGGAAAATTGTAAACACGTTCACCCAAAGAATCTGCATGCTAATATTGCTAGCTATTTAGTTTAGCTAACGCTCATAAAAATGACTATTTAAGCCAAAACTTTGAAGCAATGACTGTTAAGACACTGGGCCATTTGGGGAGGCAGTAATATAGTGGGTGCGGTTCTAATTTGCATATTCATGTATATTCATAACATGTTAACGAAGAGGTGCAGGTGTGGAGGTGGTTCTGTGCTGCTTTTGTCTTCTTCTTTTTTTTTTTTTTTTTAGCAATTTATTACTTGACTAATATTTTAATGGTTTAATATCACATGTTTTAGGGGACTAGGTGTGTAAATGAAAGATGAACTTTCATGTAAGAGCATTTAAAAATAAACAAATAAAACTTTCTGATTTTGGCCCCACGAGTGTGAGTGGAGCATATAGGCCGCGTGTCCCGATGTGGACGGACAGGAACGGGTCGAAGCCGAGATATTTTACCCGTGTGAACGATCCTGTCGATCTTGACGCTGGAATTGTCGAGCTCTTTGGCGAAGGTGTGAACAGCCTGCAGTAGGTCTTCACATGTCTCTGGGTCAATGTACGTCCTCCGGGTCGGGATCTTGACTGAACAGGAAGCAAACGGGTCACGTCACTGATTAACTCTGAACCTCTAAGTTTGTCTGATTACCAACAAAATCATACACATGCACGACTTCATTTGAATAATATTTTAATATTCAGTTAAATGCTTCATTTTACAAAGCACTGTGCCCATACACACACACACTCTGCATGCTGACGCTCGTGAAAGTGTTTCTAGGTCACACAGAAGCCCGCCTTGGGAAAACCACCATCCTCAATGTGAAAAAGGGAAAATTATATAAAGTCCAATCAGGGAACAGATGGAGGAATAAATTTAACAAAATAAAAATGGGTGCTGTCAGTGTTACTGTAGCACAGAAGACATCAGTGTGTGTGTGTATGTTTGTGTGTGAGAGAGAGAGAAAGAGAGAGTGTGTGTGTGTGAGAATGAGAGAGTACATAGTTCTCACAATAATGCCGTTATGCTATAAACTATGTGTATGCAAGACGAAATTTTCTGTCACTTGTGGGCGTGACCCGTCTTTTTTTTTTGTCCTGATGATAAAAAATTGTTTTTTTGTAGCCAAAATGTATAGCCTAAGGTGCACTATATGATGCAAACACGCCACTTTAGTTTTTTATTTACATGACATGTGCCCACCTTCATGCTAGCGTCTTTATCAGATTAGATTAGCAAAGTAAGCCAAGAGTACTAGCTACTCTCTAATGTGTTAAATTCAGAGAACGGGCAAAGAAGTCTGCCCCCTAGTGGACAGAGCTTTTAATCCTCCAGGTGTATAACACGGTCATTTGTTTCCCAGCATCTCTCTTCTCCTCCTCAGTGTTTTTGTGCATTACCAATACACTTACATCAACTCTGTTAAATCACATGATTACAAATTATGCAAACATGCAGTCTCGTATCTTCTCCAATTTCTACTCACACTGGAAGTAAAGCTCCTCATCTCCCTCCTGGTTGGCTTTACTGTAGCCACACTGTCTGTTGGGGGGGAAAAGGAGAATATGATTTAAATCATTTTTAGTTTCCTATAGCTTTCCTCTTTTGTCAGTAGAGCATGTTGGATCATGACTCAGACACTTGCAGTATGTCATCACGGTTAAAAAGCTTCAGTAAATAAACTACAGCACTTCACAGAATCTCAGCAGCTTAACACCATATTTTACAGGTGAATTTTTTTTCTTTCTTCAGTCTCATTTTTCACAAAAACTAAAATCTTACGCCTTCATTTGCTTCGAGGTTACTATTTTACCCGAGTAACAAAATACGAACCGTGTTAGACCTCAGCGAGCAGTCACTGTGCGTCATTTTTTATTTTTTGAGAAGTTATTCATTTCGTTGAATAAATCTAGCAAAACCACAAGCTGAAAAGCATTTTATACTCTGCAGCAGGACGATATTAGCCTCCTGTAGCTTTCCTCCATCTCGAGTGCTCAGTAAAATGGACTTGGACAAAACCGCTGTGGAGGATTTGATGGGCTTCTAACCCACATCTCCACTACAGCGGGGAATAAAAGCCAGGAAATCTCTCTGTACGGAGGGGAAATAAAAAGAAAGAGAATACATGTCTGCCTTTCGATGGAGGAGACATATTATATTATATTATATCATATATTTTATATATATATATATATATATATATATAAAATGATCAAATGCCTCAGAAGAAGCAACTTTTTCTATAAAAAAAAGAAGAAACAACAAAGAAGACTCGGCTTGGCTAGTTAGCGATCGAACAGATGATGGGCGTGATGGCGGTGGTGTTGGTATGAAAGTTGAATCTGATTTGAGTAGACTGAGCACACATGAGAAGGCGAGAGAGCTGGACAGACTAAAGCACCGCTGCATCACTCTTTAGGAAGAGATGAATAAAAGGCAGGGATAAAAGGTATTATGGGTAAAGCAGGAAACTGTAGTTCAAGATCACGTGTTAATTATAAAGAATAATAAGCACATCTTTCAGGGTGAAGTTTTGGGAATCTGATTATGTCATCTCCAACCTTCTCCAACCACCAGACTCCTTCTTCAAAATCTCAGAAGAATACGATCCTTCCCAACACCATACTGGTCTGATACTATACTGTAGGATTTCTAGAACTTTCTAGTTCGAGTTTCCAGCTGTGACTTGCACAGCTCTCTCATAAGCGATAGCACCTCCACAGATCATTCAGGGTGCTTCTCCTAGCCCGGTTAATCATCTCCCCGAAGTTCTCTCATGTCACCCCCCACTGAGGTCACTCCACTGGCTTCCTGTCGCAGCAAGAAGCACATTCAATATTCATGTCCTCTCGTTCCAGAGCCTCACAGGGACTACGCTTGAGATGAGGCATGCATTTCATTTTGGTTGAGAGCACATTAGAGGTTGGTGGGGAAAAAAAGGATTAAATGTAAATGGTTTCAGCCTCACAGTCACAAAACAAGAGATATTCAGCTGATAAGTTTTCACACTCAGTCCGAGTACTCGAGTCCACACCCCGGACCGATTCTGGGCTCATAACTGCAGATTTACTTTCACATAGTGTTCACCTGTTTATTGTTTTGTTTTTTCATTTGGTACGAACACTCAAGTGGTGAAGAACAGCACTTTTTTAATGCATGGCATGTCATCCTGCAGGAACACCTACAAAGAGAAGCCATGACATCAGCAGACATGTGTTTTATACAATGTTCACTCACACCACAACTAAGTCCTGTGAAAGTCTGGTTTTTCTATGTCAGGAAGATGTTCCGTTTCTTTCTCTGGCCAGAACAACCCTTTATCAAACATCATGAAACCTGAAACAGGGAGTAACGAAGTAAGCAATGAGAGAGGATAGCTAACCAGACCTGAAAAGTTCCACAGTTAGTTAAAGCCAGTCCAGGGCCACCATTTTAAAGAGGACCAGAAACCAGAGCAGGAACCGCTCCTAGGCTTGAATACAGTGTTTTCTTTTCACCAAACACTCGGGAAAAATGGCAGCAAGTCCTTGAAAATGAACTAAAATTCCTGAATTACAAAGATCCAGTTCGGTGAGCAACAACACTGAATGATAACAGCAGTTACGGTGAACACTTAACCATTAATGGGTTTTTCAGTGGGCTGTACATAAGACAGTTTTAAGTGGTACTTTATATTATATATTATATATATATATATATATATTATATAATATATATTATAATATATTATAATATATATATAATATCTATATATATTATATATAATATATATATAGATATATTATATTATATCACTTTTGACTGAGATGTTTGTTTTGAATGAATAAATAAAGGGATAGTTCACCCAAAAATGAAAGTTCTGTCATCAATTACTCACACTTATGTCATTCTAAACCCATAATACTTTCCTTCATCTTTGGAACACAAATGAAGACATTTTGAATGAAACCTGGGAGATTTCTATCCCTCCATTTACAGTCCAGTAACCAAACTTTCAAACTCAAAAAGTTCTTAAAGGCATCGTAAAAGAAACCCATGTGATTTCAGTGGTTTAACCCCAATTTTATGAAGCGATGCGAATGCTTTGTGTGCACAAAACAACTAAAACGAAGTCGTTATTCACAAAATATATTCACTTCCGCATGGATCTCCGACGAGCATTCACGAGAGAACCACGACGGATGCGTGTTGTGTTGATGCGAGAGAGGAGAAATCTACAGACATCTTTGTTACATTGTTCTATGTGACTCAGTTTGTGTACAGCGTCCCTCTTCCTCTGCTGTAATCAGTGCAGGGCTTCCAGGTCCCGTAGTAACGCGAGAGCGAACGTTCTTGTGAGATCGGACATTGTAACTGACATTGTAACAGGACTCGGAAGTGCTGCACTGTTTACACACACAACTCTGTCCTATTATCTTTTCCTTTCTTGACGAGCTGCCTTCAGGTAAATAATTAGCATAAATGCGTGTGATTGGCCACAACAGAAAATCAGTTACAGAAGTGATAAAAGTGTGAGTATAAAAGCGAGAGTTTTATGCTGCTGAGTGTTGTGTCAGAAACGCGTTTGAGTCGAAAAGAGTCGAAATTCGAAGTTCGAATCCTGATGATGAAGAGAGCCAAACTGACCACGTTGTCTGCATGGGCGGGGATTACTCACTCTCCTCTATCAATCACATCGACACTAGCCAATCGTGGACGTCTTTCAGCTCATGTATGTGGAAGGAGGCGGATAGCGCTTTTCTCAGAGTGTGTTGTATGAGAGAGGAGAGGCTGGCTGGTGGGTTGGAACTGGCCTAGACCAAATTAGGGAGAAATGTGGAAAATCTAACAAAGAAACTAGAGTTCTTTGTTCCTTGTAGAGATCTACAGTGACTTTTCTCATCCTCTTCTTCTTTCTTGAGTGCTGGTTTTGATCCAATGAAATTCACCTTTTATTTTACACTGCAATACAGTTACTGCACTACTACATATTGAAAATGTTTCGAGTAGTCACATAGTAGTCTTTTTTGTTTCCGGCTTTTTGGAAAGCTGAGAACTAAAACAATACAAGTCAGGAGATAAATATTTCCAGGCTGGGAAAGCGGCGAATAATGCCTGAATGCTCGAGTTGGAAATTGAATTAACAAGCTGATAGCAAAAAAACTGTACAAACAAGACAATTTTCTCTCATCAAAAGTGACAGAACAAAGCGTTTTAAATCCACAATCAGGTCATGTTCAAGCTCAAGAGATCGAGGTGTTCACAAAGGAACAGATCTGACGTCAGGCTTAATACCGTCAACAACACCACGTCTTTATAAACAAGCATGCGGCAATGTGCCTCAGAGACACGAAGAGCGAGAAACGAGACGATCCAAGTCTGACACGTATTCCACAGAGCTCCTGGATGATCCAGACAGGACGAGTCGAACCCCGATAACCCCGGAACTACAAAGCCGTGAACGCCAGAGCCCAGAGCTGTCATGTTAACCGTAACCGGCCTCGCTCTGCGTGTAAATGAGTGCGAAAACCACGAGATCTGCGTTTACATAAGAGACAGAGGAATGAAGCAAGCAGGCGAGACTACACACACGAGACGGTACGACACGCACGAGGCAAAAACAAAGCTGCTAGACCTAAAGAAAATAAGGAAGAGTGTGTGCTCTGTATGTGTACAAATTACAGATAAAGATGTGAAGCCTGTGAGCAGAGACGTTTAATATATGTTCACAAGGACGGCCTAGACTTCTAGATTTCAGCACTGAAAGATTCAATCAATCAAATCATACATTTTCCTATGATTTTGTTGATAATGTTTATCAGGCATTTTCTTTCAATTCTTTTATAAATGTTAAAAAAAAACTGATACTGAATTGAACTTATGTTAAAGTCTGATTTCACAAAACTTTTTTTATTTTTATATAAAATATACACATATATATATATAAAATAGATTTTTGTAACGTACAAGTTATAAAATCAAATAATCTGATGCATAATTGACATATTTAATTGCATTTTTAAAAAATCTACTGCTGAGGTATACGTGATGTAACATGTTTCATTTCAGTAATGGAAGAAAGTTTCATGTACTTTATAAACAAAACGTGAGGTAATTGTGGGATTTGTTCATTTACTTAAAATAAATAAATGAAAATTAAATCCCTAGGATCTTGTTAGTATGTTTATTTAAAAAAAAATATTTCATATTAAAAAATTACATTTTAATGTTATGCAAACTGTTATGTGAAAGTCTAATGATTGTGTGTTTCATTATATATATATATATATATATATATATATATATATATATATATATATATATATATATATATTCGTGATTTGCAGATCACATTTTTACTAATCTAATGTATAATTTATGTAAGAAAGAAAATATCAGACTGTAAATAAGCTTCTTTTAATTTAGATAAATATAACATTTTCGGGAGTTCTTCATGTGGAAAATAAAAGTGTGTGTGTGTGTGTGTATCAGACAGGGTTCTTTGTCTTCGTATTACTGGTGGAATTGGACACGCTTGAGGGCCAGCATCTAAATTTTCTATAATTGAGGTATCAGGCATTTGTCTCTGTGTGTGTGTGCATGCTTGCGTGTGCGTGCGTGCTTGCTTGCTTGCTTGCTTGCTTGCTTGCATATGTGCTTGTGTTCAATGCTGTGTCACACGTGATGTATGTTCCGGACTCTAATAAGCTGCTCACACACGCATCATACATCACCTGGCAGCCTTTTAAATCTGCGCTTGATAAATCCACATTTATAAATATGACACTGGAGCTTAAAGTGTGTGGAAGGTGCGTGTGCATACCTGGACATGCTCTGTGTGTGTGTGTGTGTGTGTATGTGTGTGTGTGTGTGGATTGACAATAGAGAAGCCTTCAGTGTGTATCGTGCAGAGCAGGAATGAATGAAAGCCATTTCACGCTGCCTCCATCTAATCCATTCTCATCACATTGATTAATGTGGAGCTGCTGCATGGAGATCACTCATTTTATGACGTGTGTGTGTGTGTGTGTGTGTGTGGGGCACGGCCAGGAAAAATTCAGGATTCATTCAGCTGTGATTTATGTTTAAAAAACAAAAGCTCATTTAAAATCCTATTTTACTGCAATTATTTATAGCATTATAATTTTTTTTTATATTTCTTACATTTTATTGTTGCTCATTATTTTAGTTTATTAAAATATTATTGTTAACATTTTGTTATTGTTGGTTATTTACTAACATTTTATTGTTAACTAAAATTTCACAGGTGCGTTCACCATCACAGGTGAGTTATAACAGGTGAGTTATAACAGGAGCACTGTCACAGGTGAGTTATAACAGGAGCGCTGTCACAGGTGAGTTATAACAGGTGAGTTATAACAGGTGCGGTGTCACAGGTGAGTTATAACAGGTGCGGTGTCACAGGTGAGTTATAACAGGAGCGCTGTCACAGGTGAGTTATAACAGGTGAGTTATAACAGGTGCGGTGTCACAGGTGAGTTATAACAGGTGCGGTGTCACAGGTGAGTTATAACAGGTGCGCTGTCACAGGTGAGTTATAACAGGAGCGCTGTCACAGGTGAGTTATAACAGGAGCGCTGTCACGGGTGAGTTATAACAGGTGCGCTGTCACGGGTGAGTTATAACAGGTGCACTGTCACAGGTGAGTTATAACAGGTGAGTTATAACAGGAGCGCTGTCACAGGTGAGTTATAACAGGTGAGTTATAACAGGTGCGGTGTCACAGGTGAGTTATAACAGGTGCGGTGCCACAGGTGAGTTATAACAGGTGCGGTGTCACAGGTGAGTTATAACAGGTGCGGTGTCACAGGTGAGTTATAACAGGAGCGCTGTCACAGGTGAGTTATAACAGGTGCGCTGTCACAGGTGAGTTATAACAGGTGCACTGTCACAGGTGAGTTATAACAGGAGCGCTGTCACAGGTGAGTTATAACAGGTGCGCTGTCACAGGTGAGTTATAACAGGTGCGCTGTCACAGGTGAGTTATAACAGGTGAGTTCTAACAGGAGCGCTGTCACAGGTGAGTTCTAACAGGTGCGCTGTCACAGGTGAGTTATAACAGGAGCGCTGTCACAGGTGAGTTATAACAGGTGCGCTGTCACAGGTGAGTTATAACAGGTGCGCTGTCACAGGTGAGTTATAACAGGTGCGCTGTCACAGGTGAGTTATAACAGGTGCGCTGTCACAGGTGAGTTATAACAGGAGCGCTGTCACAGGTGAGTTATAACAGGAGCGCTGTCACAGGTGAGTTATAACAGGTGCGCTGTCACAGGTGAGTTATAACAGGTGAGTTATAACAGGAGCGCTGTCACAGGTGAGTTCTAACAGGTGCGCTGTCACAGGTGAGTTCTAACAGGTGCGGTGTCACAGGCGAGTTATAACAGGTGCGGTGTCACAGGCGAGTTATAACAGGTGCGGTGTCACAGGTGCGCTGTCACAGGTGAGTTATAACAGGTGTGGTGTCACAGGCGAGTTATAACAGGTGTGGTGTTACAGGTGAGTTATAACAGGTGCGCTGTCACAGGCGAGTTATAACAGGTGTGGTGTTACAGGTGAGTTATAACAGGTACGCTGTCACAGGTGAGTTATAATAGGTGAGTTACAACAGGTGAGTTATAACAGGAGCGCTGTCACAGGTGAGTTATAACAGGTGAGTTCTAACAGGTGCGCTGTCACAGGTGAGTTATAACAGGAGCGCTGTCACAGGTGAGTTATAACAGGTGAGTTCTAACAGGTGCGCTGTCACAGGTGAGTTATAACAGGAGGGCTGTCACAGGTGAGTTATAACAGGTGCGGTGTCACAGGCGAGTTATAACAGGTGCGGTGTTACAGGTGAGTTATAACAGGTGCGGTGTTACAGGTGAGTTATAACAGGTGCGGTGTTACAGGTGAGTTATAACAGGTGCGGTGTCACAGGCGAGTTATAACAGGTGCGGTGTCACAGGCGAGTTATAACAGGTGCGGTGTCACAGTCCCTTATTACTGGTGTTACTACAAGCATGTTATTATAGATGAGTTATTACAGGTGTGTTATTACCTCCTCCAGATGAGCAGTCCTACACCGAGAGACAGCAGCATGATGAGAGCAGCTACTGACACCACCACCAGGATCACCACCGGACTCTGCTCACTCGATGCCAGGGCCACTGCACACACACACACACAGGCCATTAAAATGCAGCAGTGTGTGTGTGTGTGTGTGTGTGAGAGAGCTGGTGTGTGAGAGCATCAGGCCGTCTGTCAGGCTCCACTGCTTTTACACAGGGCTAAATGGCTAGTGCTGCACTGCATACTAACCACGACCTCACTGTCTCACTATATCTGTGTGTGTATGTGTGTGTACGTGCAAATATTTGAGCTGACGTGTGTGCATATGCATATGCTGTGTGTGTGTGTTTATGGAGTGTCTCTGTGTCAGAAGTTTGTTTCAGTTTGCCCTTGTGTGTTATTTGTAACAAATGAGAACAGATCATGTGTCACTGTGTGTGTGCGTGTGTGTGTTAGGGCTGGGCGGTACAGCTAGAAAAATTATCATGATATAATGTTTCATATCATTCGGTATCTATCGAGTATGCACTCGATTAGTGTGCATTAGTGTGTATTAATGTGCATTAGCGTGTAAGAGTGTATTAGTGTGCATTAGTGTGTATTAATGTGCATTAGCGTGTAAGAGTGTATTAGTGTGCATTAGTGTGTATTAATGTGCATTAGCGTGTAAGAGTGTATTAGTGTGCATTAGTGCATAGTAGAGTGTAAGAGTGCGTATTAGTGTGTAAGAGTGTGTTTTAATGAGTATTAGTGTGCATTGGTGTGTAAGAGTGTGCATTAGTGTGCATTGGTGTGTAAGTGTGTGTATTAATGTGCATTAGCGTGTAAGAGTGTGTATTAATGTGCATTAGCGTGTAAGAGTGTGTATTAATGTGCATTAGTGTGTAAGAGTGTGTATTAGTGTGCATGAGTGTGTAAGAGTGTGTATTACTGTGCATTACTGTGTATTAATGTGTATTAGTGTGCATTAGTGTGTATTAATGTGCATTAGTGTGTAAGAGTGTGCATTAATGTGCATTAGTGTGTAAATTCTCACACTCTCCGAGCGTCTGCAGCTCGAGCGGTGCACTGAAGGCCCCGTAGTCCAGCGGAGGTGGAGAGGGAGGAACTGCAGGCACAGAGGATGAGGATGATGGTGAAGAGGAAGACGATGAGAGGAGTGATGAGGAAGAGGAGGAAGAGGGGGAGGAGGAAAGAGAGGAAGGGGCGGGGCTGGAACATGTGCGAATGAGGAAGACATAGGTGGTGCCCGGTTTCAGGTTGTTCACACTGATTTTGGTAGCTGCTGTTTTCACTGTGGAGTAACTCTGGTCTTTCTGCTCCTGAACAGAGAGATACACACAAACACACACACACACGCACGCACACACACATTATTCCTGTGTGAATGCCTGGTTTCTGGAACAAGGCTGAATCTCACATTAAATCTGACATCACATGACCACCACAACAGTCTACATAATGTTAGCTTGCTAGTTACATTAGCTAGTTTAGCTAGCTTTCATGTGCTGTATAGCTAGCTGCATGCCTAGTATAGAAAAGTTTCTGTCTTGTTATATTATGAAGTTAACATTTTTAATTAAGGTTAAACTAAGATGATGAAAAAAACAACCCAACTCGAGCAGTGATGTCATATTTTGCGATCATTATTTTGGACAATCATTAACCACAAAAAACTGAATTTTATTTACTAATAAACAATCAAGTTGCAGATACGTGTATGAAGCGGTGCTCACACAATGAAGAAAATAAAGAAAAGTTTTAAAAATAAAGAATGGTTCACCATGTGCAGAATGACTGAAGCAGAATCATGAGCTGTCAAGCGTCCATAATAGCGTCCTAATAAATTTAAATTCTGTAACGTGTCGTATTTCGCATATGGTTGAGGAAAAATGGCTGTACATGTCCAAGTGCAGTGTATTAGTGTCTGAACAGGGAAACTTTATTGAAATGTAATATTAAAATGTTCCTGCCTCGAGTTGCTACACGCTCCATAATAACGTCAGTGACTTTCACACACCAGCCTTGAAGGACGCAGGCAATAAATCCAGCCTGGGGTGTGTGTGTGTGTGTGTGTGTGTGTGTGTGTGTTATTTAATTTGCTTAAATTCAAAACACACTTCCTGCTTTTCCTTCCTGCTCTGAATTATTCAAATCAAATCGAGTTACGCTACATTACATTACGCTACAATGTTATTTAATTGAGCAGAACATGATGTTTAGCACCCTCTGCTGCCTGTCAGGTGAATCGCAACTGCAATGAAAGCACTTAATCCGTCCCCTCCCCCTCTGCTTAACCCCGCCCCCTCTTTCAAAACTGCAAATGCCCTGTGAGTTGGCTTTTAAAGTCAGGGGGCGGAGCTAATTCTGCATAATGTAGCACAATTTAGCGTAATTTTGTGTAATGTAGTACACAAATGGTTGTTCAAGGGTTCTTTAAGGGTTCATTGTATAATTAGCCCCCTGAAAAAGTTATACTTGGAACCCTTTCTGATAAAGAAAAACTAATATAAGGTACTACAAAAAACCTTTCCCACAGAGGCACAATCGTAAAACCTATAAAAAGAGTGCAGCCAGATGTTCGACATTTCTTATAAGGTTCCTTTTAAATTCTACAGTTATTACATGTCTAGAAGCTCTAATGTACAGCGGAACATTTTAGACCCTTAAAATGACTAACGTAGGATAAATTCTTTTGAAATTTTTAAAACCTAAGAAAATGGTTAAGCAACACTTTACACTCATTCAAAGCACCAAGATCTATGAATATGCATGAATATGCAGATTTGGAAATGACCCCATGGCCTAGTGCCATTCCTAACTGCCCAAGATTGCTAGATTGTTAGTGGGATTTCAGATTTACATCCTCGTATTCTCAGATAAATCTTTTAAAAATGTAGCATTGCCATAGCAACCTCCATCTTCTAACCACTGATATTAGCCAAGTTATCTACCTATCTATCTTAGCATGCAGGTCCTGCATCTAAAATTTCCCAGACATCACAGCGTCACTGTTCAATTTTAGACTTGATTTGTCCAAAGTTGTGTTTAGTGACATCACTCATACTTAGTCCCGCCCCCTTAATCGATTACTAACACAGAAGCACTGAGAAAGTTCTGGATTTGAAATGAAGGAATTTGCCTTCAGCAAAAATGTGTTTATAAATTTGACCCCAAAACACAAATCTATAGAAACAGAAACAGCATCTAACACAAGTTTCAACATTGAACCACATTTTCATGTCCCTGTAGCTCAGCTAGATCACACTCGTACATGATTTGTGTGACAGACGTGGTATTTGTACCTTCTCGTAGTATTTGATCTCATATTCTGTTCGGCTGCTGTTGGGGTTAGCGGACTCTCTCCACGCCAGAGTCATGCTGCGCTGCTCAATCTTCTCCGCCCGCAACTCACTCACCTGGGAGGAAGCTAGAGAGAGAGAGAGAGAGAGAGAAAGAGAGAGAGATTAATTAGTTTGATTGGTCAGGAGTTTGGTAGGTGGACCTTTGATGGACATTTCTTATTGGTCCCTATTGAGGGTAGTTTTTTTTCCCCCTCTTCTGGTCATGTAAATGTATCTATTTATTAAAGAAAAGCTACAATACTATAGCTGTTAACCGACAGTTAATAATGGGCCAATATAATTTGATTATTTCTTGCACTTATAATTTATATCATTTAGAAAATTAATAAAATACCAGTTCTCAAAATTTAATGGCAATAATTTTTTTTGTTATTTATTAAAAGTACCATGAAGTTGTACCAAAGAAGCTGTTGTAGCAGAGTGAATTTATAAGTACATATGAAGTACACTTACTTACTGCTTAAGAGAGTACACACTTCCCTAGTGCACACTCTGTCCCTATCTAGGGCTCGTATTTGTGTATCTACGGTTCATGTGCAGTCGCGGTATATTTGTAATGACATCACATTAACTGTGTTGTAATTACTGTAATCTGTCTTTTCTTGTACTTTGTAATTAAAATGTGGAATTTATGTGATATTATTGTCTGAATACCGAGATGAATAATTCATCGCCTCTTTGTTCTGAAGCTTCAAAAACATCAAATGGACGAGAGAGAAAATCTCAGAAAAGAAGAAGACACGAGAGGAGACGAGAGCAGCTCTGCATTCCGTTTGATCATCCTCCTGAAATACAGCTTCATTAGAGCAAGTTGAATAAGTGAGGAGTGTGTATTCATGTGTCATAGAAAGAAAAAGTTCCAACGAGCTGTTCTGTGTTTTGGTTCGTCAGTGGATCAGCACGAGACCGAGAGAGAGAGACACACAGAGACAGAGAGAGAGTCAGAGAGAGAGAGATTTCAGTAAGAGATGCTACATGACGTTTCGTGTTGTTTCAGCGCTGATGGAGATGTAAAACCTCGGCGGGAGATTTTGAGTGACAGCCATCAAGCGCAGTGCCTCACTAATCATCTCTTAATCAGAGCAGCAGGAGAGGAGGGGCTTCTACACACTATCTTACACACACGCACACAGGCACACGCACGCACACACACACACACACACACACACACACACACACACACACACAGATCAATCAGCCGTGAAGATGATAATATGCAGTGGTGCACTTCCCAAAAAAAACACAACACATTTCAAGGAGGAAGAAGATGCTGAAATCACACTCAGGGACAAGAGGAATAGACTAGGGGACTAGTGTAAGGAGACTAGACTCTAGGACTAGACTAGGGAATTAGGAGACAAGCTAAATAGAGCTACAAGATGACTGAGGACAGAATAGATTAGGGGACAAAGAAACTAGACCAACAGACTATTGGGACTAGATAATGGGATTAGTGGGTGAGTTAGATTGGAGATGGATTAGAATAGGGGACTAGGGACTAGACCAGGGCCTAAAGGCACTAGACAAGGGGATGAGCTAGGGACAGACTATACTACGGGACTACAGGATTAGATTAGAAAACAGGCTAGTTTGAGGATGGATTAGACTAGGGGACCAATGGGACTAGACTAGGGGTTGAGGCAGACTTGAGGACTAGGCGAAGAGCTACATTGCATACAGACTAGACTAGGAGACAGCTTAGACTAGAGAACTAGTGGTCAAGCTAGACTGGGGATGAACTAAACTAGGGGACTAGCAGTAGATTGAGGACAGAAAAGATTAAGTGACTAGATAAGATAACTAGACTAGGGGATTTGACTAGGAGACAGGCTAGACTAGGGAACTAGGGGTCAAGACATACTATGGATGACTAAGTGACTAGACAAAGGGATGGGCTAGAGTGCGGACAGAATAGATTAGGGGAAAAGAGAAACAAGATAGATTGGGGACAGAATGGTGCCCAGATGGACCATGGGGACAGGCTAGCCTGGGCATAATATGGACAAGGGGAATAGGGGATTAGATTAAGTGTTGGGCTAGACTCGGACAGGCTAGACTAGTGGACCTGATTGGGTTCTAGGGAACAGGCTTGATTAGGGATAGACTCATCTAAGGATTGGGTTTAGGGGATAGATAGTTTAGGCATAAACTAGACTGGGGGTACAAGGGACTAGACTATTTTAGTACTGTATAAAACTGATTTGGGGTAGAGCTATGTACTATATGAGCTATATGCCCAGTCACTAAACGCTCTCCATAGCTGTGGACCAAACATGTCCAAGATTACAGGATGACTATGTGGTACCCTAAAACATTTAGCCACAGCATCGCAGACTAAGACAGCTATCTAATTACCTTAGCTAATGATAGTGATGCTCGTCACGGCTGTACATAACAGGGTTGGGCTGCTGTTAAATAAATCAGTGAGGACAATGCAGATTTAAATCATGAACTAATTTGCTATGATTTGCTAGCTACATTAGGAATATTAGGCCATTAGGCCAATTAGGGAAGAGGACAGAGGGTGTGGCCAGAATTCACATATCCATAGTCCCCCTCCTCTCTGTCTTTCACTGTTGATTCTCGTTTGCTCGGTGTTGAATAATGTATGCAGCGCTGCGGGCTGCGAGTCAGCCGTCTGCTATAACTCAATCTGACAAAAATCTCCTCCAGACAAATGCAAACACAGGTAGCACACACACACACACACACACACACACACACACACACATACACAAACACACACAACTGATGGTCTGACCCCGACTGAACGAGGGGCCACAGAAGGTGGGATGGAATTGAACTATTGGTGAGTGGACCTCCATTTTCCTCACACTGCAGGCTGAATGTTAAAGTGCTCAGGACCACACTGCAGTATTATTCTGACCCCTCAGAGAGTTAAGCGCACACACACACACACACACACACACACACACAAACATACTCAATGCATATTTAACCACAGGTTCCCAAGGCGATCGATATAATGAGTCTACATTTGAAGCCTCTGGACTGGCACTGGATTGTAGTGCAGAGCCAGAATGACTCCGCTGGTGCGCAGTTGCGGAAGCTGCAGTGGGGGTCTGTTTTGGTGATGGTAGACCTGTAGATGTGTCTGCTGGATGGAGGACACCATGGATACACGGGAATAGTTAGATGCGCATTACATGATGCACAGACTATGGTACGGATTAGACTGGAGAACGGTACTAGACTAGGGGATAAAAAGAGAGAATGGGACTACAGAAGGTGTCTAACTGGACTAGGGGACAGACTAGACTAGGAACTGGACTAGTCTGGAGGTCAGATTAAAGAAGGAAATGGGAAATGGGACAGAATAGATTAGCGGACTAGACTAGGAGATGCGACTAGACCAGAGGATGGGGACTAGACTAGGGCACAGAATAGACTTGGAGCTAGACTTTACTAGGGATCAGATTAGAGTAGGTAATGGAACTATACTAGGTAATAAACTAGACTATGGAATGGGACTAGATTAGAGGACAAATTAGACTGTGGATGGACTAGACTAAATTATGGATTAGACTAGGGGATAGAAGTGCAGTAGGGGACAGAACTAGATTTATGGAGGAACTAGCCAAGGTACAGACTAGATTAGGGTCCATGACTGGGATTAGAATAGTGAATGCACTTGAGAACAAACTAAACTATGGGACTGGGACTAGAGAATGGATTAGACCAGGGGACTTGACTAGGGGACTTGACTAGCTAAGGGATCTAGACTAGGGAATAGGACTAGATCTAGACTAGAGGACAGAACTAGACTAGGGGATGAGAACAGACTAGGAAACAAGACTAGACTACAGGACAAACCTGATTATTCTCCTTTCACCTTGCCATCGTAGTGTGTGTGTATGTGTGTGTGTGTGTGTGTGAATGAGAAAATAAAAGGCTGCAGTCTGGCACTGGGTCTATATCTGGCAGCGCATGCTCGGCCTGCTTTAATCTGCGTGTATCAGGCAGCCCGATGGGGGAGCGCTATCTGGCAGGAAGTTCCATCTACATGCTGTTTAATCTGCACTATCAGGCTTTCAATGACCGTACACACACACACACACACACACACACACACACACACACACACACACACACACCCTGGCAATCAGCCTTCATGCTCAGGAGAATTAAATAAATAAAAAAGAAATAAACATACAAATGGGGTGCATTACCCAGAATGCTCAGCAGCTGGCTGGGCCGATACAGGAGCTATTATCATTTATATCATGACTTTTATGATTAGATGAAGGGAATGGAAAAGAGGAGAGACGCACGGCACGAGGCGTGAAAGTAATATATTTCTATCTATGGGATGTTATTACACACACTGACACACAAACACCCACCATTGGAGGAGGCAGAAATGGAAAAGAACAGAAAATGAATATGAACCTCTTTCGCCTCTTCTTCCTAGAAGAGAGAGTGGAATGAAGATGTGACTCTTGTCTTATCTGTATTAGAATTACTGGAACCCTTCATTAAAATTAATGTATTCATTTACTGATATACACTCACTGGCCACTTTATTAGGAACACACCCATAAATATTCCACTCTTGCCAGTCAAGAACAGGAATCTGAAGCTACATGGACAGGTGAAGAAGGAATTTATTGAGTGTGTGGTGTTTGCAAGTACTGTGTGTGTGTGTGTGTGTGTGTGTGTGTGTGTGTCTGTGTGAGAGAGAGAGAAAGAGAGAGAGTGTGAATGTGTGTGTCTTCTGGGCAAAGGAGAGCTGCGGTGATGAGGCGCCTTCATTTCCTTCCTAAACACCTGCAGACTGAGTGTGCATACACACACACACACACACACACAGACACACACACACACACACACACAGACACACACATACACCCCAACAACACACACACTTCTGGATAATGAAGACCTCAGCAGGAGAGGAGGAGGAACTGTACTAACATGCTTTTTTCCCCTCTTTTCATACACATGAAAAGGTTCAGCATCTCCCACTGCTTCAGCATCTCTAGTCTTGGCTCACCCACACACACACACACACACACACACACACACACAGCATCAACAAGTGTGTGTGTTTCAAAGTGATTTATTAAAAGACTGAATTTTTGCAAATTGTCGGTCACTCTGTGATGTAACCAATTAGAGAGATTTACACACTGGGGAGAGAGAGCGCGAGCAGGGAAAACAAGTAATCAATGAGACGAGATGAGTCAATCTGTGACTGAGAGGAGAGAGCTAGAGAGGAGAGGAAGCTAGATAAAGGGCTGAGGGGAGAAGTGAGAAAAGCAAAATAACCAGAAGAGGCGAGACACTGAGAGGAAGAATAAGGAGCTAGACGACAACAAAATGAGTAGAAATGAGAGCATGAAATAAGATGAAAAGAAAAAGAGATAAATAAGAGATGATGAGGAGAAAAGATGACATGGAAAGAGAAGTAGATACAAGACAGAGACTAGACCAGACAAGAGGAGAAATGAAAAGAAACACATTAGACCAGACCGAATGAGACCAAAAAGATAAGGAAAGACAGAACCAAACCAGCTGAGAAGAGACAAGAAAGAATGAGAGCAAATGAGAGCAAAGAAAAGATTAGATGAGATCAGACAAGAAGAAAAAGAGATAAGATTAAAAAAAGTAAAGAAATGAGCCAGACAAAACCAGACCTGAGAGAGATCAGAAAAGAAAAGAAATTAGATGACTCAAGATGAGATGACAAGACCAAATGAGAGAAGAAACGATGAGACAAGGCGAGACCAGATATGGGAAGAGAAAATATATTTTTTTTTAAAAGAGAGAAGGGAGGAGAAAAAAAGGCCAGAAGAGACAAGAAGATTAGACAAGACTAGACTAATCAATAGTCTAACTAAATCAATCAGTAATTAATAATTATACACATAAATCCTGAAACCTGAACATCTGCTACACATCTGTACCCTCACCCAGGCTCCCTTTTTATTATATATATGTCATTTTGTCCATCGCATCTTCTCTCTCTCTCTCTCTCTCTCTCTCTCTCTCTCTCTCTCACCCTCTCTCTCTCTCTCGCTCGCTCGCTCTAACCCTCCCTCCCTCTCTATGGCCATGTTGAGACTGCCGAGAGCACCAGGAGCATCTAAAGCCCTCAGGCTAAAGCCTCTGAAGATAGAGAAATGTCACATTCTCCTTGTTGATGTCCTCATCGCTTAACACAACTGAACACACCCACTCACACAAACACATAGACACACCCACACACATGGCAGAATTTCCCAGACCTGAGCATGAACCCTGCTCCAGAGGAAAGAACTCATACTCTTGATTCTCAGACTTCAAAAGATTATAAATAAATGCTCTCAATTGGTTTCAGAGGGAACAAATCAAGGTGTTAGAATGGCCCAGTCAATCACTTGACTTGAATCCAGTTGAACAAGATTTAAAGACAATATGTTTAGAAGAATGGGCCAAAATCACACCTGAATACTGCGGCTGATTAATTTCTTCATACAGGAAGCATCTCGAAGCTGTCATTACAAACAAAGGCTTCTCCACTAAATATTAAATAAATTTCAGTTAGTGTGTTCAATACTTTTTTCCCCCGTGTCATTCCTCTTTATTACACATAACTTTATTTATGGACTTTAATGTTATAATTTCTTTATATGTGCGGATTTCTTGAGTTAATACCAAAGTCTGGTGAAAATTTCATGTGAATAACCTCATTGGAAATATATTTACTGAAAAAAAATGTTGACACAGTCAATACTTATTTCCCCCACTGTATGTCAACATAACTATTTACTTCTCGTCTCTGAGAAAGCATTTCGCACTCTCTGTCACAAGCTCTGTTAGCTTTACCTTTTATGGCATTTTATGGGAATCTCCAAATGCAAATGAGCTGCGGTGTGAACGTGCTTTGCGTTTTACGGCTGATTATCATTCATCAACATACACAAATGAGTATGGAATGAATCAGAGTTACCATCATATTGTAAATCTGGAATAAATTTTGTTGTTCAGTGGCCTATGAAAACAATTATACACAACTTTACTAAAATCTGATAAATGAAAGACAATTTGTTAAAAAAAAATGCATTCATATCCAGTTTGAGAAATGAGTCCCAGTGTGTTTATTGCCTCAGTGGCGGTGTGTGAAGGAAAAATCAGCCTCTCTAGGCTTCTATAGCTTTACTACTTTGCTGCGGTGTCCTTAACAAGGCTGTTAGCATTTCATGGAGACATAAACATGTAAATATAAATCTGTACTCAATTTCTCCTCTACTACACACACGCACACACACACGTATATGTGTGTGTGATTTTATATATATATATATATATATATATATATATATATATATATATATATATATATATATATATATATATATATACACACACACACACACACACACACACACTTTTGCTTCTTCTGGAACTCAATTAATGGATCTTGTATGGTAGCACTACTTGTACTGTTCTCTGCTTGATATATCGCTTTGCTTGTATTTTCTCATTTGAAAGTCGCTTTGGATAAAAGCATCTGCTAAATGAATAAATGTAAATGTAAATGTATATACATACATACATATTCTGTTTAATCTGCTACATGATCAGTTTAAATCTCAGGAAGTCGCAGGTTTAAAGTGTTAGCATCCCTGTGTTCTGATTGGGACAGGTGAAAGGCCTAATTCGGCAAAAGGTTTTATGGTCTCAGAGTGCAAATAGCGAAAATATCTCGAACATGATGCAGAGAAAAACCTGGAAAAGACGATGCACACGGTCCAGCTCCTGGCGTTGTTTTCTGAAAGTTCTTAACGTAGGATGAGTTTCTTTAGAGGTGTCAATGAAATTTAAAATCTGCAAGATGAAAGGGCTGATTTTATGTTAACGTTTTCGCCACATGCCTGGTTGACAGGGCTAGCACAACACACACACTGAAAGCAGGCGAGGGTGCAAATACTTTAACCTTTCTGAATGTACAGAAAGTGCACACGTTCATTAAACCTATATTAAAATACAACGAAACATAAAAACGCAATGCTTTGTACATTTTCTGTGGCTGTTCTAACTGTGGTGCACTACATTATGGTGTAGAAAGCGGTTACGTTTATATCCTATGTAGTGAGCATGTGTAGTGAATAGGAAGCCATTTTGGATTAATGTGAAAGATCACAGGGTAAGAAATGTAAATTCAGGCTAAATATCAGCAACAAGAAAAACTTACTGTGCGTAAATATAATAAACACGCATATGAAAAATGGGATTTTATGATAAAATTGTGATTTTTGTGATTAGAAAAAAAAAGAAAAAAAATTACTTTAATAGACTAAGCTACTAACTACATTACTGAAAGATCGCTGTGTTTTACCGTCCGGTAGAAAAGCCAACATTCATCAGGACAATTGTCACCACTGCGACTGACCAATCACTGATTTGCACTGTGTCTAGCTCCGCCCACATATCCCACAGATACTTGGTTACAGTATAACTGCTCAGTAACACAAATAACAAATGAAGGATTATAGAATTTTAAAAAGCTAGTTTAGGGCTAAACCTTGAGGCTTATAACCATGTGTGTAATAACAAACATCATCGATCCCAATCATAAATTACAACCATGAACATTCACACACAATGATATAAAATAAAATAGCTAGACTCAATCTACAAAAGTAAAGACTGCGCACTCTGGGGGTGAATTATTCACTCTGTAATGTTGTTGAACATAACAAATACACTTAATTATCTACTAGACTATAAATGAAATACAGTATATATTATGAATTAAATTATACGGAACGGTCCCAGATGTCCCCGTCGTATAAATGAAAAACGTTTCATGTATGAAGCTTGTACGCACAAGTATACATGTTTCCTGGTTGCCTTCTGGACAATCCTCAAATAGGATACCTGCTAAAATAATAGATTTTTTTTTTTTTTTTTACTGCCAATGAGAGATGAGATGGTAATCGACAAAGCCCGGAGCTTCCCCAGGAGAGCACACGTCATTAAAATTCATCTCCATCCTTTCGGCTTTACCATTTTCTAGCAGTAAAGCACATCACTGATTACACCGACAGAAAGAGGACTACATTCCCACTGAGTGCTCTTACATTATCACTTTCATCTTAATTCTAATCTAATAGAGCAGACAGAGTGTGTATATGGCTTTCTCATTGAGCATGCTCAACACCTCGCCATGTTTAATAGAAGAAAGTGAAGAAAGACACGAGGACATGAAAACGGTTTTCTCGCTTCGTAAAGCAATTCGGCTGAACGACGAGCGCGGTTTAATGAAGCACTTTAACACTAAGGAGGTCAGGATTCATGCGTCTGATTAAAGCCAGTCTTCAGAGCGAAAGCTCGGGCTATTTTTACCTACATTCAAGACATCTAAAACCACAATAATTATTGGTAATCAATGATTGATTTTTTTTTTATATACTTTTATCCCAACTGTGCCGACTTCGAGCATAAACTTTGTTGTTTGAGGGCAAGTCAAATGAACGACGTAACTTAGAAGTGAAACAACATTTTTTTATGGAGGAATCCGGACGCTCGTTATGCTCGGGAAATCTTGCAGCGAACAAAAATGAAGATTATGTAAAAAAAAAAAAAAAAAAAAACAACCTACAAAAGATACACTTTTGTGACACCAATTGCAACAAAAATAAATTAAAAAAAATTTTTTTTTTTAATTTACGGGACAACATTAAATAAAATAAATGAAAGAAAGAAAGAAAGAAATGGCTTTCATTTGACTCTGCAGGAATTAATTAGAAATTTAACAGGAATTTTAAATGAAATCCACATTGTATGTGATTATGTATTAAAGCTTATTTCTTAAAAAAAAAAAAAAAAAAAAAAAGGTTCTATAGTTTATACACAAAAATGTTCTTAATGGAATAATTTGTGGCAAAAATTCAGTTTACTTCGATACTCTTGGTTAGGAAGATCACATTCAATCGCCAGTAAAGTTTAAAACCAGACATTGACACTGGATTTTTTTTCTTAATATTTTAAGCGCTGTTACTATTTAGTGACATTTAACTATTTTAACATGAACTAACTTGCCACAATCTTTGAATAACCCATTATGTCAAAGCGTCAATCCGAATGAAATGCTTCTGTTGAAAAGAAAAAAAAAAGTTATATGTACATTTATGCATACGCAACTATTTACTTTTCGTTAATTATTTACTGGTTTGTTTATTTATATGCAGCTTGAAACTGCACAATAAGGTACATAATTCTTTTATAATTCAACACTCCTTAATTCAACCTTTTCCCCCCTGATTGTGTACAGATGTTCAGTAATAGACGTCAGAGACAATCACTTTTTGAAAGTCTTTTTTTGTCAGAGGTAATAATGTGTAATTCAAGCTCATTAACTTTTTGAATAAGGAACTAAATCAATGTTTACAGAGTATAATAGTTTGCGAATGAAGTGAGAAACTCGAGATGGAGTTTTTTTTTTGTACATTTAACTAAAGAAATATTACAAAGGAACATTTTAATGTGTATAATTAGACCACAGTTTTACCTTAAATGGAACGTTTGAAATATTTCAGGTCAATATGACCCACTCAACAATTTTACTAAAAATAGAAAAGAAATCCTGCATTTTTCCGCTCCATGAAAATGGAAGATCTACCTTTTTTCACACTTTCATGTGATGGAGATGAGTTATTATTAGTTTAGTTATTATTTTGAGCTCATAGGCTCAGAAAATAACCTGAAACAAAAATGTGATCAGTCACTGTTTTCTTTGCTCCATATCTTAACTCTTCTCCCAACAAGAGGATCCCTACTGACTATTTACATAAATACTGTTTATACAGCTAACAGATCCATTTATGATATACAGGATATTTGTGACTTTGGATATCCAGTGCTGGTAATGAGATGAAGTTAAACCGAGCTGCTCTAACAGTAACACTGGTTTTAAAATCTAGAGCCAGTCAATAACAGAGAAGCTAATTATCTGTTGAATAATTTTTGCCGTTACCTGGCAGGCTGGTGGAGATGTTGACCTGGGCATAGAAGCGTTTGTTGGGCAGCAGCTCAGAGACGCCGTTCCTGGCCTCCACACTAAAGGTGTAGTTGGCATTGGGCAGCAGGTTGAGCACAGTGACCGTACACCCGCTCAGGCCGCTCTGCTGAGGCACGAAGCCTACGTTAGCGCCACACGGCTCGCAGTGTTCCCGCAGGCCAGAGACGCAACGCTGACATGCCACACTGTAGCTCACGTCACCACGACCGCCCGTGTCCGTCGGAGTGGCCCATTCCAGAATGAGGGTGGACTGTTTGAGGGTGTAGAGCAAGTCTCGTGGAGGAGAGGGCGGTCCTAAAGAGGACAAAAGAAACAAAGAAATACTGTAAAAGTTAATATGGGGGGGGATAAATTGAAGTAACTAGATTTCTATTATAATCGTGAACATGTTTGGTGTGAACTGAAATGATTCAGTAAGGAATGCACAGACGACATAATAAAAGTAATAAAAAAAAATCAATAATAATAACAATAATAACAATAATAATAATAATAATAAAACACATTGTATATAGATATGTAACGGTATGAAAACTTCATATCATGATTATCGTGACAAAAACTATCACAGTTATCAGTATTATCATGGTATTGTTAAAATATGCTGAAAATTTACAAAAAAGTACTGATACACACACTGAGATCATTTAAACAGGTTTTATATCTGACTATAAAGTGATGGATGGTTGTCACTAGGCTTGTTGCGATCATTTAGATCAGTCAGAGAACATGGCGGAAGGCAGCGACGGCGCTCGGGAGAATTTCCAACCTTCCAAGAGGACTAAATCCCAAGTGTGGTCATATTTTGGATTTTTTAAAGATGCTGAGGGAAACTTAATAGAAGATGGAAACCCTGTCTGCATAGCTTGCCAGAAGGAAGTTTATGTGAAAGGAGGTTTTGGTGCTTCGTTGGTGCTTTTCCTTCTTTTCCCCCTCACTTTTAAATAGCTTATGAATGCTCGTGCGTCCACACGCGTTTCACTTTTGCTTTCGAATTAGCGGCAATTCGGAGGCAGCAATTGCTTGAATGATGGGTTCATTATTATTCTTAATGAAAAACACAACAATAACAAAATAGTACAATGAAACTCGTTTATATTAAATCAAATCTTCTGCTATCTCGCCTCACTTTCGTCACGTGATATATGAAATCTGACTCCTGCTGATCTGTGCTGCGACTCGGACTCATTCGGCTCATTCTGACTAATTCGGCTGAACTGAGCAGACGCGTTCAGTTTTTACTTGTGGCGTCCGCTTTCACACTCAAAAAACAATGTTGCAGGCTGCACCTGCGTGAGACTCATACTGGCTGAGTGTGGACAGCATTTATCATGAGTTTTACAAATCACGATAATCGTGCATGGTTTTAATGATAATTAAATGTGACATGGTAATACTAACCATCGGGGAATATCATGGTTTATCATGAAACCGGTAACCGTTTCATCGCTAATTGTATATTTTGCTGGTTTCTTTTAATCAGGAAATATTCAATAAGACTAGCATCTCATTTTCATGTAATAATAATAATAATAATAATAATAATAAAAAGGAAAAAGTAACATTACCCTTAAAGAACCCTTGAAGAACTAAGAAGTTTTCTAAGAAGTTTGTGGTACAAACTCCAAAATAATTGCTCATTATCTTCTTCGTCTAAACTGTCTTGGTACTTAGTACACAATTAGCCAAAAGGCTTCTGAAGAGTCTTTAAGTGTTCTTAACCTCCTAAAAAAAGGATCTTTGAGCTCTTTCTGAAAGGGAAATACTTTGTTCTACATTGAACCTTTAAGAGTTCCCTCAATGGATTTGTCTTATAGCAATACCTGCACTACAATTTATTCGAGAAGAAAGACACTGCTGGGCAAGTTAGCATACGGTACCCTAAAATCAGCCACTGAGGCACATTTTTCTGAAAAAAAAAAAGAAAAGAAAATTCAGAATAATCTTATTTTTCTGGACAAAAAAAATCCAAACAGTCTGAACTTTCTGGCTATCGTTTAGCTCAGCTCATGTGGAATATATCGTGCACCGATATCAGCAAGTGATACCAATTCACGTTCAAACATGTAGAGCTAGCCAATGAAAAGCCAGCATGTCTCTGATTGGCTGACAGTAAAAATGATACTCTATGGAGATGCTCTACAGCTCTGTGGAGGTGTTCGTGCTTCTGATATTAATGAAGACGCTGTTCTAACTCTTTCTGATAAGAAAAGAAAACTAGAAGGAGTTCTAGTCTTCAAGTTTCGCCTACATGATTAGCAACAATGTAGGAGAGTGTAAATAAAATACAGCACAAATATACTCAGTTCCTGATGCTGCAACTCGGCGTAATTAAAGTTCACTTAGTCGCACTTGACCATCGCATTAACACGGTGCATTTATAATCAGGTTGGATTGTGCACAGTTTTTTATTTATTCATATACTCACATATCTGAAGCTCTGTTGTTATTGTTGTTTCTTTTGTATTTTTGTAATTCCACTGTCTGAAATCCTTCGTCCCTCAGAATTCTCACAGCTCTACATTCTCAGCCTACATTCGCGGCCGGTCCTGATGATGGTAATTACGCAATCAATAATGTAATTTACGCAGTAATTGCACCTCTATAAATGCTATCACAAGCCATGCCAGCGATGTAAACGCAGCACTAATCAATATTGTAATTAAAAGTGCAATTACGACGCTATAAAATTAATCACCGATCCCTCATTCAGCTGAAAGCCAGAGAAACCCATTCAACCTGTAAAAAGCCACAGCAGCTTTCTTTTCTCTTTCTCTCACTTTTGTCTCCTCGGCGTATGATAAGTGTGATAAGCTCTCAGCCATGAGCGCCGTGCTCCAGCCATAAACAAAATTAAAAAGGTAATCAATGGGATTGTGTAGCTGATAGTGAAACACACACACACACACACACACACAGAGACAAAAGTGGTTAATGTGATGGATAAGGTTTATAAGGGTATCGTGGGTAAATAAGCATTACAAAAGTATTCACACACACCCTTTTTTCCCTTTGTTTTGTTAGAGCCTCAGACCTTTTTCTCAGTACTTTGCTGAAGCACCGTGGCAGTGATCTTAGCTTTTCTTGGGGTTGATGCTACCGGATTGTCACACCTGGATTTTGGGATGTTCTTCCATTTCTCTTTCTAGCTCCATCAGGTTTAATCCATCAGGTGATGAGCGGTGTCTTGTTTCCTCTAGACCAAAAAGTTTATCTTGGTTTCATCAGATCGTCTGGGCTGAGAACTATTTAGATGCCATTTGGCCAAAATTTCAACCAAGCCAACTCACTGTGAAGACCTGATTGGTAGAGTGCTGCAGAGATAGCTATACTTCTCGCATGTTCTCCATCTTCACACAAGACTTCTTGTCTCCCACCAGTCCCATCAGACATTCTGGTTCTAATTGACCTCCCTGAGTAAAGCCCTTCTCTCCTCTGTTCCCTCTGTGATTTAGAACATGTTCCATTTAAAAAGAAAGGATGTCACTGTGTTCTTCACAGACTTTCCACACTGCAGAAATGTTTCAGCACCATGCCCCAGATCTTTTTTTGCGGAAGTCTACGAACGATTCCTTTGACGCCATAGCTGAAAGAATCATTTGAAATGAGTCGTTTCTACTGAATCATATCAAACGAATCACGTCGAAATGTTTGCCTCTGAATCGTGTCCAATGAGCATAGCAAAGCGAAATTCTTCTATAATACATTATGTTTTACTTTTATTTAATCTAACAGTGGTCTGAATGCTTTCATAAATGCACTGTAGTGTGCCGTTTCACGTTACGTACGTGTGCACGGAGCCGAGGGGGAGTCCAGCAGCGTTCGAAAGTGGCCCTCTTCACACACGCACACAACGGAGCCATCGTCCTCGGCCACACTGTGAGCAGGACACGGTAAACACTCCTGCTGCTGGGACGACATCTTGTAGGTGCCCGGTGGACATGCTGCAAACAAGCACAAACCAGAATGAGATTTTATACTTACAAAACACATGTAGCATTTCCATGTGTTACCATTTTATTACTGGTTTTGTTGCAATGCTCCCATTTGTTAGTGTATTTACAGTAAGCTTGCTATTCCTGTAATTAGGGTAAATTACTGGCAGACATCAAGGTATTAAAGGCATTGAGGTTCATTTCAGTGATTAAGCTTCTTGATTCACGTGATGTGCCGTCCTAACTTATGTACCAAAAGAAGTTTGGTTTTTATCCATCATGATCACGTTCATTTTGGTGTGTGATTATGTGAAAAAACACATCCAAATAAGTAAAAATTAAAAAATTTTGTGGGACAACACATTTACAATTCAGCTTCATACTTACAAATATCGTGGAAAGACAAGCGTAATGTTAATTTTACCCCATCAGTACTCAAGAAATAATCAGGTGTCCCATGGTGTATCTGCTGCACCACATTTTAAATTTGTTGCACCACAATTTGTTAAAATTTATTTAATAAAATTGTTCAACATTATACCAATTTTACATGTTCAAACATGTAGCACAAGCCAATGAAAAGCTAGCATGACTGTGATTGGCTGGCAGTAAAAATGCATTTGTAAAAATTAGATGCTCTATGGAGTGATGAGGTGTTCATTCTTCCAATATTAACCAAGAATAATAAACATTAAGACAATAAAGACAATGTGCAAACCCGAGCCATATAACAGATCTTAACGTCACTGAGGACGATTAATATACGAGTTTTACTCTTTAACTTTACGCCTACACAGTTGGCAACAAGGTAGGACCATGTAAATAAAGTGGAGAGCAAAAATTCCCAGTTCTTGTTGCACTCCTGTAGCAGCTTTGCATAATTAACTTTTGAAAATTGAATTCTAATAACATATTCCTGAACTAAATCCCCAAAACAGCAACACCTGCAAACCAACTTAAAACCCTTTCAAACCAACAACAGAGATTTGGGGCTAAGTGGATTTGATGTTAACCGATGACAGGAAATCACCGTCTGCCTCACCTTCCTGTCAGAACTAATCTGAAGTCTGTAGAACAGGAAACTGCATGTAGGCTGCATAATCACCGTGCTAATGCCTGTCATTACATACCCACTGACAACACTCTGTCCTGAAACACCGATCTTTAGTCTCGCGTTAATCCGAAGGCTGGGTCTGAATTTGGAGCTTTGTGATGCTTCGGTTTGTTTGCGCAGTGCAGCGCTTGATGTAGATGGCGAGGCGGAAAATCAGATGGAATAAATCAGAGCTGAGCGTTGCTGCTGTGCTTTGCTTTCTTGTTTCTTTCCCTGCTGCCTCAGATGTTCTGCATAATCAGCCAACAACAAAAACAATAAAACGGTCATGCACTGTCTTGCATGTTGCACCCTGATCCTGGAGGCTTGTTTTTATTTTTCTTTTGCATATGAACAGGATGACAAAAATTGGACTTGAAACTTGAAAGAAAAAAAGAAAAAAAAAAAAAAAACAAAAAAAAAGGGGCAAGCCTACTCCCCAAGGAGGACATCAAAGTGACAGAACATCTGCACAATTTGTACTCAAAATGTGGCACCACAAACAATTATTGGTGCCAAACTGTTTTCTGGTTCCCTCGCAGAATACTCGGGCCTCCTGCCAAGCCAGCTGGCTATGAGCTCATCAATTTGTCTTGTACAGCGTTTAGCTGGGGCTGATTAAAGAGACGCAGAGATTTGACTGGTTTCATAGCTCCCTCCAGGTGCACTAATGCAGATATAACAGTTACAGACAGATATGATCCCCCAAGGACCAGACGATGCGTGCCGCAGCTTTATTTAATAAGTACGCTGGAATTCTTAACAAGTATTGTTGCTTTTTGCAGGAATTTCACTAGTATAAGAAGTTTGACAGACACCAGAAAAGCAGCGATGCAAGACACGAAGGGCGGATTATAAAAAAAAAAAAAAGATTGCAAAAATGAAATTCTTCCAGCTGTTCAAATGACTTACAGATAGTTTGGGCTTTTGTTGAAATGATCAAATTTAACCCAAATTCCCTTGCCCTTGTATCCTGCGTCAATAAATCACAGTGTGTCTAATACGTTAAGCATGAATAATGAACCGTATTCTCAGACAGAAGATATTAATGAATATTAATACGCCTTAAAAAGAGTGTTTGCTCTACGCACAACCGCAAATGGACGTCATTATTTGGAACCATAATTCTGCACCATCTTATTTCCAAAATGTCAGGCCAGATTTGTAGCAGGCTGGTGGAGGAATCAATAATTCATATCACCTCATTCAGATCACTAGCTTTAAGCTGTGAGTTTTAATTTATGAACGGCACTTTAATAAATGGAATAAATCCACATTACTGCTGACAGGAAAGGGCTATTTTGAGGGTCCCGTCAATTAGGAAGTAGGATTGTGTGGCCTCCTCACACGGGGCGCCATTAACATGATCAGACTTATTCGGTCTGTTCCTTTTAGTCTCTTTCTCTTTTAGTCAACACTTTTTACATAAAGCAGAGTCTTTCAAAGTAGGACACCACGTCCCGTTCTGTCCTGTTCTTTGTTGAACGTACACAAGTGGATCTGGAGTTTTCAAAATGAAGGCATTTCTATGAAGCCCATTTAACAGGACTGAGAGATTATAAAGGCTTCGACTTGTGTGACATTTTAATCAGAACTCTGGGAACTCTCACATGTCCTAAACAAAGATTACATCATCACCGTCAGTGGCCTGTAATAGTCAGCAGGGTCTAAATCACAGGGATTTGTGAGGACAGGAATGTCATATAAAACTTACTGAGGCAGGATGATTTATTAAGGCAGAGAGAGAGAGAGAGAGAAAGAGTCCTGCATGAAATCCTCTGCTTTTTTTTCTTATCCTTCCTTTTCTTTCATTATACATGGTGCATCTTGCACTAAATCAGTGTTTAAACAGATCACTGTATTCGTCCCATTCTAACCCAGGATAAAATTGCTGATCTTTGACTTTTACATTCTAAATCAACATAATTTGTATGCATCAAATTAAAGTGATGTTAAATTACAACTGACGCTGAGGCAGCTGATAAACAGCGCGCATAACCGAATCCCTCCCGGATCCACACCCTCCAGTTTATTGCGACAGAATAATAGCATCAACATGGCCATGATGCCCAATTACAGGATATTACACTGCTCAGTCTCAATCATAATCTCAGTGGTGGCTCTCATTCCAGCTTCACGCTCCTCTTCCTCGATGTCTTATCAGTCGTGATCCATGTAAATGTTTGATTAAAACCAGGGGGATGCCGTGAGCGCGCCGAGCCTGGTTAAAAGAAACCCATTTTGCTTTTGTCTCTTCCATCACGCTTATTCAGCCATGGCTGTTCATTCATTGTTTATTCTTTGTCTCTACTGAAAGGCATCACACATTCTGTCCTCCTCTCTCTCATAATAAGACCTTAGTACATCCTTCCATCTCTAGTCATCTCAGACTATTTCAAATCATGCTGTTCCTCCATCACCGGTTCTGCCCTCACACCAGGTTCACCACCACGTTATGTCACCCAGTTCCAAGGTGTGAGGACATGCCATGGCATGACATCATCAAAAGTGGCCCAGCGGTCCATCTCAGGATTTTGTTTGCTTTATGTCCCCCTCTGATGGATGGTTTCCATTTAGCTCAGATGTGAGGTGATTTGTTCACGTCCACAGCCGAGGAGCTCTACTCATCCAGGCCTGACGCTGAGGCCATGAGGCCGGCCTGAACCCAATCAGCTTTCACCTACCTAACCGTGGGGGCTGGTGGGTCTTCTTATGGTGCGTGTGTGTGTGTGTGATGGATAGATTGAGAGTCAGACCGCATTGTATTGCACGCAGCCGTGAATGCCGAGCTACTGTCTTGTGAACTTGTCCATTCGGGTCACTGCCTTTGCAGATAATAGTCACCTCATGGATTCACACACACTTAAAAAGTGGAGAAGAAGAAATAAAGCCAAGAAAGAAAAGCAAGCAAAGAAAGAAATGTACATATTCAAATTACCACCTTTTTTTTTATTATTTAGCCGGAAGAATATCATTCCATATGACCCCATGATTCCAATTTGTTCCCAGTGGAGGCACTGTGGTTAGGGCTCTAGTCTATGGATCAGAAGGCTGCAAGTTCAAATCCTCAAAGCACAAAGCGAGCTCCATGAAGACAAGGTTGGAAGAGGATGGACGAACTCGTATGTCCTGCACAACCCCACTGAACACCTTTGGAATGAACTGGAACTGGAGCCTCCTCGACACCCTAACATCAGTACCTGACCTCAATAATGTTCTTGTAGCTGATTGAACACAAATCCCCACAGCCACACCCCAAAATCTAGTGGAAAGCCTTCCACTATTATAACAGCAAGGGGTAGTAGATCTGGAATCGGATGTTCAACAAGCACGTATGGGTGTGATGGTCAGGTGTGCACGAACTTTGGCTATATAGTGGAGTCACTCTATACAGGACCACACATTGGTGGAAAAATCAGCAGCAGACTTCGTGTGCAGGCTATGAAGTGTTTATTCACAATTGCTTGGTGGAAAAGTAGGTTTAAGAACAAGATAAAGAAAAGAAACCCTAAACCTTATTGACATTTGCAAAAGAAGTTTTTAAAACTTAACGAGAATCATGGTGCTGTGATACTCCTCGATGCTATAGCAAAAGCGCAAGCTAGTCATTCTGAATCCCATCACTTACCTAGCTGCCTCAACAGACATTGCAATACAATACTTTAGGCTAGGTTTGCCAGTAGCTGATTCTTGAATGTAATCAACAATTAAAGTCCACAAACTGCAGAACAAATCAGAGTCTCCCGTTTGATCTCTCTTTGCTCCACAAAATCAAGCCTCATCAGTGTAATTTATTTGTTGCAGTCCCTGTCCCCTCTAGCCCTAATCTAACATCTCAACATCCACATCTGCTCCACCAGCCATCCATCACTGCACAGAGGGAGAGATGAGAGGCAAAAGCAGACAGGCAGAAGCAGGACGAAGTTAAAACAGCCTCATGCATGTTGATAAATTGATGGTTTGTGTCTGCATCTGAATTTCAGAGCAATTTCATGTGTGAGGTTCAGGGAAATGACATGGAATAGATCGGGCGGGGGGTGAGGGGGAATCCAACCAACACCTCCAGGCATGCTAGATATTATGATTGAAACGTGTACACAATGCAAGATGAAACCAAATCTGACTCACTTTCTGAGAAATGTGGAGGGGGAAAAATGGGCAGAATGAAATCGCTTTGCGTGCAATCGCTTCATCCAACAAAGCCCATAGCTTATTGTTTGCTGAGAGTAATGAAGCTTTCGCTTGTTCGGGTTTTCAGCAGAAAACTTTTAACGTGAGCTTTAGATGAAACAAAAGAAAAATGACTCATTCTGACAACGTGAGCATTTTAACTGCTCACTTCCAAGAAAGAAAAAAGCAACTTACACAGACTACTAAAAAAAAAAAAAATCTGGTTAAAAAGGCTGGGTTTAGAGAAACGAGACGGAACATCTACGCCTACAAAACGAGCCAGTCGGACCAGTTAATTCCGATAAGTGAAACAGGTTGAGAAGATCTGCTTTAGAGAGCTCGCTGTTAGGAAGACTGGAGACAGATTTTTGAATATAAATTTAGACTGTTCTACAGTCTGTACAGGCTTCGGAAATCTATAACAATAGGGCAAGGCTAAGAAAACAACTAAGAGAAGTGTTAGATATATGGACCTGTAAGGCTGAGGAATCAATAGAGAGGTTAAATGAAGAGTATTTCACACTATAGCTTCTGGATTGCTTTCCCAGAATACTCTTTCTTTTCTTTTTTTCCCCCTTCATTCTACTCATTCAAACTCTACTCATTCTAAGAACAGGGGGAAAAAAACCATTAAGATCATAAAGCACTGCTAATGACGCAGTAATATTCAGTAACACATCAGCCAGTGACAGAATAATCACAGCTGAGAAGGACATCAAAGGAAAATGTCTCATTTTAAAGATGAAATTGTGATTTTATTTTCGTTTCAGTATAAAAAAAAACACCACCTAGTGCATACACAAAAAAAATTGTATAAGCAATAAAATGAACACATGGCTGAGAAGACTCCTTTGCAGTCATTTTAAAGACACGCCCCGAGTGCTCCTTCACTCCGTTCCCATCTAAGACTGTTTGGACAGGACAATATGGTGGAATCCTGAGATTCGTATGATCTGGCTTTCTAGCTTAATTACACATGTACGATCACGTTTAACGATTTTTCATTCCGTATCAGAAAACATCCCGTGCTGCAACAACTCAACAGGCTGAACATTTAACATGGTCTCAAATAAATAATTTTCAAACTCATGTTATGAAGTATGTGCATTATGCAGTGTTGGGAGGAAAAAGTAGGATTTCTAAGCATACACATTGCATACATCTTGTGTGTAAATTCATCAAGTCTGCATCCTGCTTTTGGTTCACATCAAAGCCGATCCCAAAAAGAGCCGATTCACTGATCCCAGGCACCCAAAAAAATAACAGTTAAGCCTAAAACTTTGGAGTCGATTCCACACAACGAGAATGATTCGTGTCGCACGCACACATGGCGCATAAAATGAAGTTAGCATCAGAGTGTTACAGTTTCAGTTATTTAAACCAAATTATCGTGTTTACGCACTGAAGCTGGGAAGACATGACTAGTGGAACTTCATACTAGTATAACTTCAGAACAGCATCACTGGCAGAAATGCTTCATGGTTATTTCAAAATCAGGATATTTCTCGACTGATGGTTATAATTAGACTCGCCAGAAAATCTAAAGAATACTGCCAAGCGGAACTGTTTTTCACCTCTGACATGAAAAACGTTGCAGGAACGCAGAATAAGACATGTTTAGTATTCCAGCACGTCTGAAAATCAGTAAGAGCTCTGGCGCTGAGGAAGCCTCTCACACAAAGAAACAAGAATTCACTTAGACACATACACACATGCTTATCCCATCCACACATGCAGGACCTGCCAAGAGCACGCGGGCAACAATTAACAGCATCTGTCATGCTGCCGGTGGAATAAAGAATGAGTCAGGAACACAATCAGAGAACAGCAATTAAGCTGCAAAATTGAAGCACCAGTGACCTTGTTGTGTAATTAACAGCTCTTCTTTTATTAATCCCCTTTTTTGGCGGAGATTTAATTAAAAGACAGGATGTAGTAGTGTGTAAAAAAAAAAAAAAAAAGGAAAAAAAAAAGAAAAAAAGAAAAGGAAAAAAGAGAGGAAGCCAGGGGTGTGTGTTCGTGTCAGATTTACAGAGAATGAAATGAAGAATAAGAAGGAATACAGTCGTTTAATGTGGATAACAAACTGAAGTGAGAGAGAAAAAGAGTGAGAGAGAGAGAGTGAGAAAAAGGGCGAGAGCGAGAGAGAGAACAGAGATATTAAACACAGATGAGATGGACAGAGAGAAAACAAGATCAACAGGAAGAAAGGCCTGAAATAAGGGTGTGGTGTGTAATAGAGCTCCAACAACTATTTGATAAAATTGATAATCGATTATGAAAATTGTTCCCAACGAATCTCATTATGGATTAGTTGGTCTACAAGGGACGGGGCACATTTACTCCCTATGCTACTTCAGTTCCAAAAACACGAATCGGAGAGTAAATACTAAATTTGTGTCCCAAATTACATACTATACACTTAGACTATACACTGTGTACTCTACCACCTAGTGTATGAATTTTAGAAAGGTAACATCTTCTGAAATGGAACACTAGTGGTTTTTTACTATCCGGAGGTATAAGCCGTTTCCCAGTCGATGGTGCTTGACATCATACACACGTAACGTGACACCGCTAGCTTTAGCAGGTACCTAGAGTCAACGACAATGACTTTCTTCAGTTTACTGTTTATATCAGCGTAAACTTTTATACCCAACATGACCCCAGTCTCCATCAGATGGCGGCGTAATTGTCAGGTGACAGCGGAAAAAAGGTGTGCGACCCAAGTCCTCTAAAGCAGGAGAGCATTTTACTGTACATACTCAGTAAAAACAGAAACGTCCTCTCACACTCAACTGCTTTTATTTCCAGTAAATCTGGCTCTTACCATGTGTAAAGATATGTATTATTCATAAAAATATCCAACAATTGAGACATAAACTGAACAAGTTTCACAGACATTTGAGGAACAGAAATGGAATAATGAGTCCCTGAACAAAGGGGGGGGGGGGGTGAATATTAAAAGTAACAGTCAGTATGTGGTGTCCTCCAGCTGCTTTAAGTACTACAGTGCATCTCATCCTCGTGGACTGCACCACATTTGTCAGTTCTTGCTGTGAGATGTTGCTCCACTCTTCCACCAAGGCATTTGCAAGTTCTCGATCACGTCTGGGGGGGGACACATGGTTACATGTAATTTTCCACTGCAGGGACGATCAGCTGTCCTTCCTGTCTCCCTGTAGCACTGTCTCATGTGTCTTACATTACAGACATTGCAGTTTATTGCTCTGACCACATCTGCAGTCCCCATGCCTCCCTGCAGCAGGTCTATTGCATGTTCACGCAGGTGAGCAAGAACCCTAGACATCTTTTTCTGGTGTTTTTCCAGAGTCCGTAGAAAGGTCTCTTTAATGCCCTAAGTTATGGTAGTGGAGTTTGTGTAGCACGGAAACACAACAGCGATGCACGAGCACAAACTCATGTTTATATCCAAAATGCTCCACTGTGCAAGGGATTGGGGAAACTGGCACGAGTTGCTTAAGAGCTTCAGTTTATATCAAGTTTATTGTCATTATATGCTGTATTTGCACGATGCAGTGTAAATTTTGTCCTTTATTATAACAGAAGTGATCTGTAAGTGATCTATAAGATAAAAACCATGAGGTGCAGTGAAAGTGAGATTTTATTATTAACTTAGAACTGCAGTTTAATTCAGTGCTTTTTTGTGCATTCATAAAAAATAGTGCATAAATAAATATAATATAAACATGTATATAAAAACACTCACACACATACATATGTATGTATAGGTGTATATAAAAAAAAAAAAAAAATATTTATATATATATATATATATACATATATATACATATATATATATATATACATATATATACATATATATACATATATATATATATATATATATATATATATATATATATATATATATATATATATCGATTCTGAAAATAATCATTAGTTGCATGAATAATCATTAGTTGCATGAATGCATCATTAGTTAAGAACCTCTCTGTCCCAAAACCACAGATTTGAGGATCAGTGTTGTACAAAAGAGTAAGCACCTTTCGGGAAAATCGGGCTGTACAGGATTTCATGCCTTTATTTTTTTTATATATATATATTGTTGCAGCCAAAAACGCTTGATTTTGCCATGGCTTTTTAAAAAAATTGAGATGCAACTTTGCAAGTTTTTTGTGCTTTTTGTTTTGCAGAAAATGAATTGCAGTTGAACAAAATTGTTCTGCACACTCTTTCACAGTGATGCTTGTTGGTAAATGAGACCTTTTAGCTGTAGTCATGTTTGACGCACGTGAATCGAACAGATCTTTGGCTGAATGCGTTTTATGATGATGTCACATGACGCATCTTCGCCAAAATTTGAGGAAAATCGGCGGTAATTGTAAAAAATTGCACGCTCCTCCAAATATTACTGTGTTTCCTTCATTTTGTGTTCATTTCTGTGATCACAATATCACGAAATCCTAGAGAGACTGGAAAATAACTCCGTCTGACGAAGATTGACAGAGTTTGGACGAAGATTTCATGAGCTATTTTTACAACAATACATATTTCACCTAGACATCTACGCCCTTACACCTCCATTACTGATTATTTCATAATCGACCTGCAGAGTGTAGTAACTAACGTTTGTACTGTAGTAACCAGCCGACTCACTGCTGCATTAAACAGCACAGAAAGCATTTTCTGGAGATGGACTGCTGAAGTCGGGGCCTTGCTCTACATTGTAATCGCACTCTAAAGTTGCATTTTAATGCAGAAATCTTTTCTTCTTTATGCAAACAAGAAACAACACTGGAAGATGTGCAAGCTGATTTGCATATAACAGCGGGCAAATTTCAATGCAAATGTAAAAGTATGCTGTTAGAATCTTATGATACACAATCCAGATTCAAGACGCGTTCAAGATTCAAGTCTGACACGGCATCTGATCGCACTGCTAAATGCACCGTATTAAAATGATAAAAATGTCCATCTCTTTAATATAGAGTGCACTGTATGTACGTAACGTTTTAAAGCATTCAGGACGTTCTGTTCTCCTCTTGGCAGTACGACGTCCGGAACATTTACTCATCATCAGCACAACGTGTCCCCCCAAACTCCACACCTCGAACAACTATGAGCTGTCAAAACCATTTTCCGTCTCTTTTTTCCCCTCGCCTGACTCCACTGCTGCAGAAAACCAGGTGTCACTTCTGACAGTGCTTTTTCTTTTTCTTTTTGCACTTGAAAGACAGCTTTTAGAAACACAACTTTCTCTGCAGATTACTGTAGAAACCCACCAGTATTTAGACGTCTCGTTCTCGCTTCTGACAGGCTTGGATATTTCAGATAGCTCCTTCAATAAACAAATTTAGGCTACAAATCATATTCATATTCGTGTACTTTGCTTATTGCTCAGATTTCTGTGCCGCTGTAACTTACTTTCAAAGCAGCTAAGATCTTTCACTCAGACGTGGAGGTCAGCAACATCAGGTCATTTGGATATGTCAATGCAGTAGCCAGGCCATTAATGCATTTCTTTATTTCTGTTTCGCCATCAGAGAGAGCGAGAGAGAGAAGCCTGACTCTGCACTTCCAATGGTACATCCTATAGCTGCCGCCGGAAGGAAAGCTGACATGCTGGAAACAACTTTCCCACGAGATTATTGAAAAAAACACTGCAATGTTTATGCATATATTCAGAAAACTCCAGTTCTGGTTTTGATTTCATAGCAAAATTCCTAGGTTCTTCTGTGTGCTGCGAGTACTTTTAGTAGAGATGCACCGATACTAAATTCATCAGCCGATACTGATAACCGATTATTCAGAGTGATATCGGCCGATACCGATAGTTCTGCCTTTTATGCCTTCTTATAAGTGAATAATAATTAATTCCACAATTCTGAAAGAAATGCAAATAAAAACTTTTTCCTCTCCATTTCAACAAGATGTTTCACAGTAACCGGTCTCATGAACAGAAAAGACATTACTCACATTAACATTAACACATGAACTAAATTCTGAAGATTAAATTAAGATTTCTTAACTTATTGAATATTATTAATTCATATTAAACATTGACTGAATTCTAAAAAACCTCCTGTTAGTCTCATGTTCACTCACCACAAACAAAAGCATTTCTACTTCATCACTGACATCAAACTGGTAATATATAATATAAACGTTTTTATATATTAACATTAACTGGATATGAAATATACTACTCTACAAATATATTTTTCTGTGCAATATATACCTTTTTTGTCAACTCACCTTCATTTAAATCTTTCAACGGTGTACTGGAGCTTTAATTCAGCTCGAGCAACGCAGGGAAGAAAAAAAAAAGTTGACTCTACCCCGAAACTCCCGCTTCACTGCTGCAGTGTCCGGTGTGCAATTTTCACAGTGCAGAGCTTACAGAGATTACAAACTGCAGCTTTGTCATCATTCCACACAAGAGACATCTTTTACATTTACACACAGCATGAAATCGATGTGTTTTCCTGCTCTCTTTTGATTGACAGGATATAATCAGCACTGATCATCGGATATTTTTAAACTATCGACCGATAGTTAACAGCGTGAAAAATGGCTGATTATACCGATTATTGGCTGATACATCAGTGCCTCTCTAATTTTTAGTAATTGTAACACTTTAATAGCTTTAAATGTTAATAGTAAAAAAACGTGATGATTAGGGATTCAACAATTGGTAAATGGCGCACTTATATAGCGCTTTTATCAAAAGCGCTTTACACTGCGTCTCATTCACCCATTCACACACACCAATGGTAGCAGAGCTGCCATGCAAGGCGCTAATTTGCCATCGGGAGCAACTTGGGGTTCAGTGTCTTGCCCAAGGGCACTTCGGCATGTGGAGTCACGAGGGCCGGGAATCGAACCGCCAACCCTACGATTAGTGGACAACCCGCTCTACCACCTGAGCCACAGCCGCCAATTGAATGCAGATTTAATGCAAATTAATTAATTAGTGCAAATTAATAAACTATAAATGATGTTCATCATATGGACAACAGCACCTCCCCTGAGTACAGCTTAGGGCTAAGAATGGACAGTGATCGCATTTTAGTGCGTCATGACCGCAACAATGCAATGGTGAACCACGTTCCCACCCAACATAACGTCAGAATTTAACAAGCAAAACTCGACAGAAACCGATTCGACAGAGACGCCTCGCTCGCCAACAAGTCTAGCCGTTCTAGTTACTGACGTGTATGCCTGAAATACTGTTAGAATACACTTCAGACAGGAAGAAAACTATTGAAGAATAACTATTTCAAACATCTGGCCTTTGCTGTGACCTTCCAGAATCTAATCAGTTCTAATCTGCTGGTTACAATCATAATTCCATATAAATCATAGAAGCATTCAACCATTCGATCTCGAGACACTGTACTAATGAGAATCTTGGACGGATGCACAGATGGACAACACAAAAATAATGCCTCCACCACCTAACGACGGAGGCTTAAAGCGCACCTATTATGGTTTTGAAACGTGCCTAATTTTGTTTTAGAGGTCTCATGCAATAGATTTACATGCATCCAAGGTCAAAAAACACTTTAATGTGCTCATAATTTAAACTGCTGCATTAATTTTCCCCCCAGTGTCACAAACGACTCTTTAAATGATCCATTCTAAAGGATTCTATTCTAAACTCCTCCTTTCAGAGAGCATACTCTGCTCTGATTGGTCAGATGTCCCAGTCTGTTGTGATTGGTCTACCGCTGTCGGCGAGCAGCCGATGAAGACCAGATCCGGGGCTTTTTGTTACAAACCTACGTAGGTTAGTACAGGAAGTAAGTCTGAAATTACCAACGATTCATTTCAGCTGTTCAGAATCACTTCCTTCTTTCTGGTGTCAGTAACTCCGTTTGTCGTGCGCTTTGATTTGTGAAACTTTGCAGACGTTTTTACATTCACAAACAGCTCTATAACACGCTACATGAAAGGTAATATCTGATAAAGCATAATAGGTGCACTTCAAAAAGCAGTCCACTACTAAACAGATAAAGCAATGTAAGAGGAATGAATGATTTTTATAACGTGATTTGATACCATTTTCTGCAGGTCACTAATGAAAAGTAATACAGCTTGTGTATTGTACTCCAAACCCTGACTCCACCCCCCGTTTTTTTAAACACATTACTCAATTTCATCAGCTAAATCTCATGAACTCCTTAAGTACTCAGAGTTTATTACTAGACAAATGAAAATGTTTTAAAGGTTTAAAACTCGCTTTTCAAAAAACAGTCTCAAAAAAAACTTTCATAATACAATGATAATAGTACAGAATACTTTAACGTCACATTGTTTGCCCGATAATAATTTCTAACGTGCTTCATTTGTTTTTTGGCATATCACAGCCTTAAAGGAAGCAGCTCATCTCTCAGTGCCCACAGGAACACACATGTAACGGTATGAAAATTTCATATCACAATTATCGTGACCGAAACTATCCCGGTTATCAGTATTATCACTGTATTGTTAAAATGTGCTGAAAAAACCCCACTGAGATCATTTTAACAGGTTTTATATTTGAAAATCAACAAAACAACAAATAAAATTAGCAGCATAAACAGCATAAAGTTGGCACCATGAGAGGTCAAAGTTTCCCCAGCGCAGGTTTTAATGAAAACAACCCTAACTGTGCATAGAAAAACAAGAACAGGCCAAATTTGTAAACAGTCATCTCAAATCACTATTTCATGTCTCCGCAATTTTTTTGAAAAGCCGTGTGTATTAGTGGTATGAATGTACATTATCCCTTAAATGTCACAATTATTTGTTATTTGTTACTGTCTTGTTTCAACTTGTTCGTTTGTCTTGGCTCAAAGCCATGTGCTTGCTAAGAACTTTTTTTTTCCTCCCCAAACTTTATTATAGTCCTTTGCAGGCAGGTCAAATAAACACTGACCTCTGATTTGTTCCAGCTATCCAACAAGCTCCAGAAAAACACAGCTGATTGATTAAACTCTTCATAAAGTTGGGAATGTGTGTGAATGCACTTGATTTCCTTGCTCGCGCTCCGGAGTGGTGTTGGGTTTTCTCACACAACAGATGGCTCTCGAGTGTGTGCGCGCGCGTGGGTGTTCCTATTGATTTTTCTTGGCCTGCAGCCCTATCAGCATCTCTTTGCTCGTATCTCACATTCACTCTTTTTTTAAACCCATACCTCAGTGCACTGAGGTCTTCATTGCTCCAGGCTAGCACTGGCAAAAAATACGCTAAACTCAGCAAAACATCCACTTACATGTCCACTTGGGAAAGAGCAATCTTGACTCCGATGAACCGTTCAGGTTATTTGGCATGAAGCACAGAGTAAATGGAAAAAAAAATAAATCAGCACAGTTGGAGTTGGAGACTGTTCATCTTGAGAGGTTATTGTTTTACTGGAAAAATACCCCCCCCCCCAAAAAAAAAAAAAAAACCAGGAGCTGTCTGAATTATGCGAGGTGTTTCTCTAAATATACATCAACATTCTACAGAGAGGGTACAAAGATCATTCAGCAGAAGCATCGCAAATATAGAAGGCCTCAGGACAACACAGCATGGATCACAAAGACTTTGTCCAGCTTGTCTCAAACCCTCTGGTCTAAATCCTCATCAAACATCTGGCACCATAAGAGCAATCTGTGCTCACGAACACAGCAACTCGAAATAAACATTGTTTTTAGTCCTGAGGAATCTGTCGAGGCTTCAGACTGGGTTCCAGGACCACGATACGACAGCTGTAATGAAACCAGATAATAAATGCGAGCACATGAAATGAAAAGAACCGACCAGAAATCATCTGAGATCTGCACCTGCGCTCGGCAAAATCCAAAACCTCATCACAAACAATGGAAAACGATGAAGAAAGACCTTAATTGTGCAGGATGAGCTGAATGAGACATTTGATGAACGTTAAGACCCCTGTGTGGGAGGGGTTTGATAAGCATGCTGGGACTCCACAGGGAGAAAATGGTTAGGTTTGTCCTTCACTTCACCCTCAGCATCCAGAATGTTCTCTCACTGTGATGCATGGGAGTCGACTGATCTCAGAGATGAGACTTCCTGCTGTCTAAAGCCCTGTTCAGACTGTATTATTGTTACAGGGGTAGGTGGGGTAACGTAATTATTACAGGAACATCTCCAGGATTTTAGAACCATCCGAATCGGTGTGTATACGAGTCTGAAAAGACTACACTGTATTTTCCCTCGAGCAGTAGAAATAACTCCAGGTAATATACAGTGCAGTATATCCCATCTGAATTGACATTGGAAAAAGGATTGCATTATATCCTGTGGGAAAAGAAGTTATGCTTTTTTCTTCAGGATAAAAGACACTCCAGGAAGTGCTCGCTCCTGTCCCCTAACACTTCCAAAAAAGTTCAAAACGCAGAACAATAAAACACAGAAGTGACGTTTCCGGGGTTTTTAGGTACGTTCCTAGCACAAGTACAGACTACAGATATGTTATGGTCATGTGACCTACTAATGATCAAGTGCAACTGCAGTGGCCCCACCCCCTACAACACGCCCATCTCTATGATTTATACACAGATCACTTTTCCGGTTTGAATCGGTTAGAATGACTACAGATATGTCTGTGTCTCTCTATTCCTGCCTTCAGCCACGTCTTCCTTCAGTGCTCTCTGCCTCCATGTTTCAGACAAGCCAACATTGCTCAAATGAAAATCCTCACGGGCGGAGGGGAAAAAAAAACAAACAGAAAAAACGTCCACTTTTATCAGTGACATGAAAGGAGGAAAAAAAATTATAAACATTATACAATAAGCAGAAATTCACATCTCAATACGAATGCATTAATCTTGTATACAAGTTACTCTGAATGAATAGATCAAGAATTTAGAAAGATGGCCAGAACTTTTCCCAGGTCATGTGGTTGAGACTAGATGTGTGTATTGGAGATGGGATCTGCTGGACGTACACACACGTACACACACACAAACAAAAGCTGGAGGTTTTTATCTTTTACGCAGGCGAGCGGCGAGATGAAGCTTGTGGGCGCAAGCAAGTGCTCAGATATTTTGGGGAACTAAATATGTTAGTAAATATGGCTGGCAAATACAAATAAAAACTGCACGAGTGGAAAAAAAAACAGCCGTGCAGACATCTATATTTCCTTTTAAAAAAAACAGAAGAAACAAAAGAAAAATGAACCTCCTGCTTTAGGCCACGCCTACTTAAGGTTTAAATCCAAATATTTTGAAAACTAAACAGACACAGATAATATCACTGCAGTGAAAGAAAGATGGATAGAGCATATTAAATGCAGTGTTATTACTCAATGTCCTGGCAGTTGACATCGAAAAAAAAAAAAAATTCCTACACTAGTTTTTTTCCTGGACTGAAGTTTGCAAAATCACAGGTCAAAGTTCATCTAGATAAAATAACTACAAGTGCTTTCAAGTCCTGCATCCTTTCCCCTTCTGATAATGTGCTTATATTTTAACTGCGTTCGGTGTGGCCCAATGAAAAAGCAGGAAAAAAACAATAAAAAGCGCACTTATCGGGTGTCTCCGATGGCCATCACCATAGCAACGGGTCAAAAAACAAGGGGTAAACGCCTTCGCCCCTGTCGTTACTGCAGTCTTTCACATTTTCTTGTTGGCCACCTCCAAGTCGTCCTCTACTCCATACTGACATTCAACCACTCCATTACTGCCATTAACACCCCCCACCCCGCACCCATCCCCAAGTATCCCAGCATGCCTAGCACTGGTCTCCAACAACATCCTCTTTGTGTAGGAAGCATCATTAAGGATTCAGCTCTTCCCCCAGATGGTCAGGACTGATTGGACCTCTCTGAGTCGGACAGAGAGAAGCAGGCAGCACACTGGGATGACCAGCTGAGAAAATGACATAAGCACTTTGTGGCAGTCGCTCAGACAGACACACACACACACACACACACACACACACACACACACACACACACTAAGAGTACTCAGCAGTGAATTATTCAGAGTCCAGCCACTCAGTGTCACTGCCAAAGCACTTAAATAGCTCAAGAACATAGAGAAACAGAGACAGCGAGACATTTCGACTCTTTTACTTTTACAAACACGATCTTCCTGACTGAAGGGAGAAAAACAAATGCTTTAAAATATAATTCCACCATAAAAGCGAGCACCGTTGCAGGTTGGGTGAAGATAAATGGCAACAAATCGTGCGTGTGAATTTAAGACCAGGACGAACAGATGGAAACCGCTGACACTATATAACTCCTGCTGTGGGCGGGGTGTTTTACTGCTTCAGGCTACTGATCAGAAGGCGGTGAGTTCGAATCCCAGGATCAGAAAACTGCTATTGGTGGGTCCTAGAGCAAGTCCCGATTTATCAGTTCCCAAACTTGTTGGGCAAACAACCCCAAATGGACATTACGATCCCAAGCCTTCACCAACGTGCGCTTATTTTCTTTTTTTAAAATTCCGGTTATAATGTAGGACTACTGTAACATCTGAACATTTTATTGTGTTATTAACACACACACACACACGTGTATCATCAGTGAATAAAACTCAAAGGAATAATTCTTACACTGACTGACTTACCAGTCTGGCAGGAAGGGTTGTGTTGTGTTATGGCATGACATTAAGCAAACAGGTCTGGTTAATACTTCATGTATGGCTCTGCGTGAACATGCAGAAGTAACAGCAACATGATCAGCCTTGTTCACACACTCGCTGTGTATCGTATGTACTATGGGAAGATTTAAAAGCAGCATTCACTATAGACAGCGCAAACTGGAAGTCTGGAAGTCGTTCAACACACTTACGAGCTCAGAGTCTCTTTAAAATGTTCCGCTGTTGTCGTGATTACTGTGTTTGTGTGTGTGTATAAGGCATGTGCTTTGTTCCTTGGCCAACGAGAAGCGAGCCGAATCTGATTATTACACACTTCCATCTCAGCAGCCCGTTTCCTTGGCAACCCCTGCTGTAAGCTGTGGTGCAATCGATCTGATTGGATGAATTGATAGAAAAATTGTTCTGACCGTGGTGTTGCTCTCGCATGGCCCATCATCCATGTTCATGCATGTATGTGTGTGCGTGTGTATGTGTGTGAGAGAGAGCACATACCACAGCAATTTGCCAACAATTACAATTTGTTTATTAAAGAAACTTGTACTTTTTAGCCATTTATAGTTACGTTTAATTTAATTGAAACAACTTTGTTCCTGTTCTCACTTACATTACAGCAGCTCTCGCCACACCAGCCTCTCTCGCTTTGCTAAAAAAAAAATAATAATAATAATAAAAAAAAAAATGGACAAACAAAAAACAAAACAAAAAAAACACGGATTGCTATTTTCGACCTGAGTGCAACAAAGATTTTTTTTTCCATTTGTCCTCCCCACATCTGGGGCACATTGTCTGGGTGAACACTGAGTCACACACACACTTTCAGATGAACGCATTCTCTCAGCACATTGTTGGATTGTGAATTGTTGGATGCCGATCCTTCTGTGTGTGTGTGTGTGTACCCAACAGTTTTTGGCTGTTGCGGTGAACATCCACAACAGAAGGGTGAAGACACACACACACACACACAAACACACACACAGTCTTAGACAGCAAGTTTGCACCATTTATGCTAAACTCTATGTGAGAGACAGACAGTGAGAGACAGACAGTGGCTGAGACACACAGTAAAAGAGAAACAGTCAGTCATTGAAAGCAAGACAGACAGACACTTAACACTTGCATAAAGGGGGAGACAGACACAAAAGACTATGCTGACAGATAGACAGACAGACAGACCGATAGATCAGGACAAGCAGGGCGTAAAAGAAATAGATAAAACTGTCTTACTCTATCTCTCACTCAAAACCTGTCTCCATCTGTCTCTCTCTCTCTGTTTCTGTCTGTCTGTCTATCTTTCTTTGCCTGTTTCACTCTCTCACTCTGTCTCTCTCCATCTCTCTGTATCTATCTCTCTGTCACTGTCTCTCTCTCTCTTTCTCTCGTCAGCCTGATCGTGTCTCGGCTTCTTTGACTTCCTTTCCATCTGACCAGTCCAGGATTTGTTACACTTGACTAACCCAAAGATGGATAGACAGAAAGAGAGACAGAGAAAGTCTGTGCTACTCATGAATACAGTTTAGACAAGCTTGTAGAGAAGAAAAATAATGCAGGGAAATATTGCTCTTTCCTGATGGTCCCTAAACACGCTGCCTACACAAGGCGCTGATTCTGATTAGAACGCACACCGTTGTGCTGAAACTTCAAATTAGCCATAAACACAGAGAGTATAGAACATATATAATGTCAGGGCGCTACAGTGCAACCATTTCAGTAGCATTTGTGACTGAAAAGTACTTTGTGTGACGGTGAAAAATATTTAGTCGCACCGGTGCGAGTGACCTGTTCGGAGTTGTATAATATGCAATCGGAATAAAAACTACAAGTCCAAAATGCATCTACACCGAGCAACAGTTACTTTCACACTGCTTTTCATCTCCTCAGTCAATCAAGTGTTTAAATACTGCAGAGAAGCCATTATGATGACAAGAGTAACACTGTACATCATCTGCCGCTCTCAACTTCCCAATCTCACAAACCACCATCTTTTATTGATCCCGCAAAATGACCTGAACCTGCGACTGTGACCTGCTCGTGTAGCCATAGCGGCGTTGGGCGGAGTAAATTAATAATAATGCTAACGCTACAAGGTGGGGTTTAATTCAAACTTCTTTATTAAATAATTCCTCATCAATCATAATCAAGAGTAAGAACTGTTCAGTCTGTAAACATACAGTACACTGCCGCTCTCCTTCACGCTCTTCACCAACTCTAATTGAGAGCGCATTCACTTCATTTAAACTCACGGTTGCCAGATATCACCAGAAAAGTCAACTCCAGTTTCCATGTTCTGATTTAATTCCCCAAAAAACACAATATTATCAGCAGACATGGCAACACTGTACTGGGGGGAACCCATCTAAAAGGAACAACTGATAAACAAACAAACAAAAACTAATAAAATGTAAAGACAGAAAATGTGCTTAGTTATAAATAAATTATTTGACATAAAAAAATTATATTATAATAAATTCATAAAATATAAATAAAATGAGAAATGAAATAAATGTTTAATTACTATGGGTTTAATTTAATATCAATTTAACATTAAGCTTAGTTCGCTATTTCCTTAGAAGACTATTAGCCTTTTTCCTAATATGGATCATGTTTGTGTTAGTCTACTTTTAATTAGGACTCTTTATTGTTTAAGATATGTAAAAATAAATATTTTATGCTTGTTTATTTATCAATTAACCAACAATTTTTCTCATTGCTATTATTTTAATTCACTTAACAGTGACCATGAGTAGAGAGCTTACATTTAACTGTTTATGACAGACCTCCTGATTAAAGCTTAAACAAAAAAACAAAAAAAAAGATTGGTATCTGGATCAGTTTCAGTCGATAAAGATGACAATAAATCGGTATTGGCTGTAAAAATCCTGATCGGTGCATAGCTAATGAACACGATTAAACTAAAGTGCTTTTCATCTGGCGGATAAATGAACTCACCAATCACATCCTATATCAGATTATTCAGATATATACACAATATACGCAGAGCAGGTCGAGAACTGGCTTTGGAGAATTTGGAAAATGTCTAATAGTGTAGCTTTAAATATATTTAAGAGGAGCAGACTGCAAACACTGAACAGTGAGGTTTATTGTATTTGTTTACAAGGTGGAACAGGTTAACGGTTGTTTTTTGCATACAGTCTGTAAAATTAACTGAAAATATTACATTTAGTTTATCAGAAGGTAAATTAATTTGTCGTGGCTCATTAAATTCTGTCATAATTGATAAGCTCAATTTTTCTCATGCCTACTTGTGTGTTATACTGTAGCACATTACCATGTCTACAAAAAAAAAAAATCAACCATGTTCCTAAATTTTTGACTGTGCTCCTAAAAATGATTTGTTACCGTAGAGCCCTGAATGAATATAAAAAGAAGAAATGCAGAGGCTGGTAGACACACAGAAGGACAAAAATCTTCCCAATGTGTCTAAATCACTCCGTCTGAGATGTTTGACCTCTTTCATCCTACACCCAGTCTGTTGCTGGAGAAAAAAAAAGTACTGACATCGACGTCTACACACTGAAGAAGTAAACAAAACAGCCTGAAAGTGCAGTTAAATAGTGTGTGTGTGAGAGAGAGAGAGGAGAACTCACATCTTAAAGGTTTTAAACTCCACAGAGACGAAAGGCATGTTTTACTTCTCAAGCATCATTTTATACCACAGAAAGCAACAGTCAAATGGAGATATTACACTTTATTTTTAGCAGCGAAGCGTTCCATAAAGACTAATTTTTAAAAATATATTTTAAAATGTTTGTTCTTTTTTTTTTTTTTGTAAAATTGTGTGTAAATGTTTTTGTGGGACAAAATAGACTAAAAATTAATGTCAGCTTTACAAAGATTTATCTGATTTTCTTGTACTCATGTGAATATAATGATAAATGCAAATCATCTGTGAATTACCAAGTGTGTTCACAGCACATTTAGCCACGCCCACAAAACTCCTTAAAGCCTAAAAGTCTAAAATGCCGATTGAATGATGAAAGTGTGCTAAATCTTTCAGTAATGTATCTCAGCCACTGCAGCATGTCAGCTACTATAGACACCCAGTAATGCTTTCTCCTTTTATAGGGTGCAATTACTTTTGACCTAATTGAATGGCTAGTCTTATTTGCCTTAATTTATAGATTTAGATCTGGATTTATGGAAGGTCATTAATATGAAATATGTAAAATGTAAAACGTTCATTAAACTGCTGTGTAATTGAAATACATAAGTGATTTAAACGCGACAGTGTAACGCGTGTATACAATCACAGTAACTCATCAACAATTATATGATTTGAAGTCGAACAACTGTTTTACATTTAAACTCGGGAGCGAAACCTAAAAGTCAAACATTTTTCTCAACGATCTGGATTTTGATCTCATGGGTAAACGCTTCTGCGAATGATTTACAAATAAGTCAGTTTGTCTTCAGATAACTGAAGCACAGTATTAGCTATGAGGAGGAAAATGGACATGAGGCCACGCCCCCTTCACTGAGACAGAGGCCACACCCCCTTCACTAGGACTGCGGCTCAGAGGCCACACCCCCTTCACTGGGACTGAGGCCACGCCCCTCTCACTGAGACTGAAGTACAGAGGCCACACCCCCTTCACTGGTGAATCATGTCAGTGTCCATCTACACATTAATTAGAGAAATAAATGATTAACTAAGTTTCATTTATTGAATTGTTATGAGCGGTAATTTTTTCGCTACTTTCTTTCTCCCCGGTTTCCTTCTCACAACCTTTTCCTTTAAATCGTTCCTGTTAATCCTCTTCTCCAAGACATGCTGAGAGAGAAGCTGCATCCCACCCGGGCAGGAACATCCTGAAAAATCAATGCTGATGATTACACACAGCCTGCAGCGTCCCTCAGCGACTATTCCATAGTTCAGATCAGATCAGTGGCGGATAAACCACACACTGAAAGGTCCACAGAGAGGAGGAGCGTCTCCCGAGAACGCTCACAATAAATAATAAATTAATCAGTGCTTATGGTCAGAGCTCAGGCTGAAGGGGTGATTCAAGGGTTAAAAAACAAAACAAAACAAAAATACTGTCCTTCTTCCAAGAACTCCCACACACTCTCACTCCCCTATAGGATTAATGTTACTGTCACAGGATTGTAATTCCATCCATATTTCTTTCCATTGAGTTCTTCATGTCAAATCAACAGGTTATTATGATGAACAAAGAACCGAGACATATAATAGATATATTACAATTTATTCTTTACCTACAATTTAAAAATATTAAATGTTTCACTGATTTAATGAAATGTTCAATGTATCATTCAGTTTATTTAAAGAATCACAACAAGTGAGCAGAATGATATTTAACACGATGTGCTGCTTTTTCCTCATCATTAACACTGAATACATAATTTACTACACTTACTGGTTAAGTCTTTTCAGTAAATCAATAGCTCCATGTACAGTGCACTATGCAGGGGCTACACTCCGTGTAGTGAGCGTACAGTGCACTATGTAGGGGCTACACTCCGTGTAGTGAGCGTACAGTGCACTATGTAGGGGCTACACTCTTTGTAGACCACCAGGGGTGCCCAATACGTCGATCGCGATTGACCGGTCGATCGCAAAGGAAGTGCGGGTAGATCGCCATTCAAAAAAAAATAAAAAAAATAGATGTTAGCGTTGACGTACAGGGCAGCCAGTCTGAGATCTCGTCTTTTCTCTCACCAAGCGTGCGATCAAACGCGCCAGCGCTAAAGGCTAGCGAGCGAAATCGTGGGGAGAGGACATTTTTCAGTCTTTTAAAGACTTCATTGACAAAACCCAGCTCCCAGTGTGCAAATTGATATCAGTCATCCACGCAAATGGATTCATTGCCAAGTGCAGGGAAGACGATGCTTTCCCTGACTTCCTTAACTACCATTGCATAATACACCAACAAGCCTTATGCGCAAAAATGCTAAGCATGAAAGAGATCATGGATGTGGCAACAAAGATCGCCTGTTCTATACGTGCTAGATCACGTCAAAGACGGCTGTTCCGTGCGCATCTGGAGAAGGCAGACTGCGACCACTCTGAGCTCCTGCTACACACTGACGTGAGATGGCTTAGTAGGGGTAAATTCCTGTAGAGATTTCGAGAGCTCTGTCCGGAGATAAGGGAGTTTCTTTTTGCTGTTAAACATGCAGAATACACCCAACTCAATGATGATCAGTGGCTGCTGGACTTGGAATTTTTAACCGATCTGACCAACATGTTAAATGAGCTTAATTTGGAGCTGCAAGGAAAAGACAAAACCGTGGTCAATATGATCAGCTCAGTTAATGCCTTTAAACGGAAAATGCAACTTCTGTCCTCGAAGCTGCAGTGCCATGATTTTGGGAACTTCCAAAATCTCGCGTCAGATCTGGAGACGCAGCGGAAGGCTTGTGCGCAATTTAACATTGCACGCTACACGGAGCAGATTGACAGCTGTCGGTCAGAGTTTGACAGATGCTTTCAAGACTTTGCTTTACTGGAGCCAGTCGCTACATTCATGTGCTACCCATTTAGGGACAATGTTGAGGTTGATTCACTCGCATCGAAAATTGGAACGCTGTTTCACCTGAACTCGTTTGAAGTGGAGCATGAGATTTTGAAACTACAGAGTATCATTCAGCTGAAGTCCAGGGCTCATGGACAGTTTTGGAACTTACTCACAGGGGAAAAGTACCCAAACATAAGGAAATGTGCAACCTCCTTGACTGCATTATTTGGCTCTACTTATTTATGTGAGTCAGCCTTTTCCCACATGAAGATTATTAAGTACTAATACCGTTCCACAATGACTGATCATCATTTGGAGGCCTGCTTGAGGCTGGCTACCAGCAGCTACTGTCCGGACTATGCAACCCTGGCTAATTCTATTCAGTGTAAGGTAATGACCAAAAATGTACTGAATTGTAGTGTGCCATAAGGGCTCATGCAGTTATCCAAGGTACATGAACATTATTGTGTGTGTATATATATTTGAAGTATACTCAGTATATATATATAAGTAAATATATGTTTCACATTTTTAGTGTAGGTAGATCTCTTTGACTGGTCCTGTTAAAAGTAGCTCGCAAGTCAAAAATGTGTGGGCACCCCTGCACTACACTCTGTAGGGAGCATATACAGTGGAGAAATGTTAGAGTTAAATATCAGTGACAGAAAAATATTACTGTGTGAATAAATAAAAAAAACCTAAAAAAAAAAAATAATAAAATTGTGATAAAAGTAATTATTTTTGTCTTCTTGTAATTTTCTTGCAACAATGAACACACAGTGAAGCTTCATCTGTCGCACTGGAACATTATACACTCATTAATATTCATTATAATATGCTCATAAATATTTGCATGCTTCTCCACACATTACATCTATAAAGTGATTTAAACTGTTATGCAATTTTTAAAAAATCTATTTATATATACATTGTTCCAACTCTAAAGAATAACCTTGAGACAGAGGGGGGAAAAAAAACAAAACAATTGCTCATGCAGCAGGAAGTCGCACCATTTTATAATTACACCATGTCACAGGATAATTACACTAATCATAATTCCACCCTGAATGAGTCCTAAAGTGTGCTAATCATATTTACCGTCTGCTTCGCTCAAATCACCCCATTGGAAAGATAAAACGGAAAAAGAAAAACTGGGGTCAAGCCAATTATTGGCACCATGAGCAGCAAAAGAAGCTTTGTGTCATGTTTTTCGTTAGAGTCAGATGAACTGTATGAGGAGTTAGAAAAAGTAAACTTCCAATCATTGAAAAAAAACATTTATTTTAAAAAATAACTAAAAATAGCTACTTCTTAGAATTTTTGTTCAGTATGTGGCGCTGTTCTGAAACTGCTCAGGTAGCATCTGGACATGATGGTTATCATGCAGGAAAGCATTCAAGAGTTATAAGCCAATTTTGCCATCTCCTGACCAGCAGGGGGCAGTGCACCAAAACGATGCAGGTAACTTCAGGGCCTGATGATGACAGGCACAGAGTTTCATCACAATTCCTTAAAGCATTGTGGAGATTCAGCCTCAAGTTCAATTTTGCTCGTTCTTCCTCGAATTCGTTGAAACACCATTCAAAAATGGTATGGTTTATCAAAATCCTGTGAACAACTTTTTTCTCGTGAGTGCATCTAGATGATGCCGGCCAATTTTCATGCAAATCCGACAAACAGTCTAGGAGGATTTCAAAAAAGTAGATTTTCAAAACATTTAAAAATAGAGGACAGGAAGTTTGCTCGACCATGACATAATTGGGTATCCTTGTTCTCAGCATGAACCACAGACTCCATCAAGTCTCATGACAGTAGACAAAAGAAGTCAATAGCTATTAGCATTTTTTGTTGCAAAACTTTGCATCATGCATCGTGCCAAAGACAACTACAGAGTTTCGTAATGATACGCCTAAGTCATTCGTAAAATACAGCATTTTATGACTAAATTCAAAATGGCCAACATCCAAAATGGCCGACACAGGGACTTTTCATATCGTTGGACTCTTTATAGCCCACTGAATCTAATGAGACCAATTTGATGATTTTAGGACAAACTGTTCAGAAGTTATAAGCAAAAATGTGCTCTTTTCATATCTCATGACCACTAGGTGGTGCTGTTCTGAAACACTGAAGCTAACCTCAGGGCCTAATGCTGATGACAGATAGTTTTGTCCCAATTCCTCAAAGCATTCCGGAGATATACCCTCACGTCCATTTTGGCATGCTCGTGTGGAATTCGTTGAAGCGCCATTCGAAAACTGTATGGTTTATCAAAATTACATGAATACATTTTTGTCATGATTGTCTCTAGATGATGTCAGCCAATTTTTGTGCAAATCGGACAAACGGCCTAGGACGAGTTAAAAAAAAATAGGTTTTTCAGAAAATTATAAATGGCAGAAAATGATGTCATGCAAATCGAATCGTGTTGAGCCAAGGAATCAGAGGGAAAAGAATTTTGTTTCCAAATTTCATAACTTTCCCGCAACTGGTTCTATGGGCTTCAACAGACTACCAGCGCAACAGCAGCAGCAGAAGAAGCAGAAGAAGAAAAAGAAGAAGCAGAAGAAGAAAAAGAAGCAGAAGCAGAAGAAGAAAAAGAAGAAGATGACCAACAAAAACAATAGGGGTCAAGCACCGAAGGGAAAAGTGGAAAGGATAAAATAAAAAAAAAAAAGATGAAGGAAAAAAAATGAAAATAAGAAAATACAATTAAAAAAAAGAAATGAAAATAAGAGCACACCTGTTTAATATGACACAAAATTCATTCTGAAATCAGTCTGCGATTCACAGGTAAAGAACAAAGATGTGTGTGTGAGTGTGTATGAGCGTGAGTGAGAGCAAGAGAGAGAGAGAGAGAGAGAGAGAAAATGAGAACAGCACTAATCTGCATACAGCATGTATACAGAAAGGAAAATGAGATCTTAAAGGAGTTCAGAGACGTCTCCCCCCTTATCTGAGATCAGTACAGGAATTCTGGGGGGCTTCATCGAGCCCTTTTGGAAATTGCTACATTTTTATTACATTTTTATTTGTTTGTTAATTTTTAATAGATATATTTGTCGCTTTTATCAACAAACAGATCATTTTAAATAAATAAATAAATAAAAAGCCCAGTGGTGGCTTGGTGGTTAAGGCTCTGGGTTACTGATCGGAAGGTCGGAGGTTCAAGCCCCAGCACTGCCAAGCTACCACTGAGCAAGCACTACCTTGAGCAAGGCCCCTAACCCTCTCTGCTCCAGGAGCACTGTATCATGGCTGACCCTGCGCTCTGACCCCAGCTTCCTAACATGCTGGGGTATGTGAAGAAAAGAATTTCACTGTGCAGTAATGTATCTGTGACAAATAAAGACTCATTATCATTAATAAAGGCTCATTATAATTATTATGGTAAATGACATGCACTTATTCAGAGAGTTTTTAAAGCCACAAAGTTTAAGAAACACAGCTGATAGTTTTATGCAAACTGAAAACTGCAACAAGGAGTTCTTAAATCTTTAAATGGCGCCTTATGAATATGTAATTATGTCACTTGAATATGCAAATATTCCATTTAAATAGTATTTGAGCAGCGAAGCAGAGACAGTGAAGATACGGTGAAGAAAGAAAGACAGATTCAAAGAAAGGAACATTTCTGAGCAGCTCTGAGCGTCACATAAACATACACAATCACACACACTTAAATAAATGGGCGTTCGGGGCAGTGAAGGTCCGCTCCACTTCCCATGATTCACTGCAAATGAAATGTCACCCTGACAGGCTGTAACGCTGTGTCTCTCCGCTCGTCATCGCGTAATTGAATTCGCCGTATAAACAACGCTCAGGCACAACCGCCATTTTGATTGGTATTAATGCTAGTGCTCTTGGAAGCTAATCTCCCATCACCTATCCCAGAATCCTCAGGGGCACCCGCACTCTCAGACATGCACATACAGGGCATCATGCATACATTATATTTTATTACACTCCCTGCATGTTCTATAGCCATAACACTGTGCTTATTGCAGATATATGTGCATACATGCTGAAAACACACACACACACACACACACACACACACACACGTTTATACGATATTGTTTCTATAGTTACAGTTTTCTGTAAGGAGATTGTAAGAGAGGCTGGTGAGGTAAAAACTGTTTAGAGTTACTATAACGTAAGTGAGAACAGGAACTCGTGACACAGACGTTAAACAGAACCACAAACAGATAAATGATCAATCTTTACTAAATAAAAAATGCCATTTGTTGGTAACTTACTGTGTATTTTATTTTACTGACTTGTTTATTATGCATTTATTTTATGGATGCTGCACATGATCTAGTAGTTGTTTTTGTTGCATTAAGGAAATGTTATATTCTAATGTTAATCTAGAAACAGACTACACCAATAATCAGGTCAAGTTCAGCTGGATGTCTTCTTTACTGTCTGAAATGTGACAGACGGATCGTGGTTTCTGATCAGAGATCAGCTCCGAGTCTCAGATCATAAATATAAAGTGCAGAGTGGAACCTCAGAACCGCTTTTTATTGGAATTTAGCTCTCACAGAAAAGAGCCATAAAGCTGTGGAGATTTAGACCCACATAAGAGACACACTCATCCTGCTGAACTGCTGACCTGCGTGTGTGTGTGAGTTTCTGTGTCTCTGTGTGTGTGTGTCTGTCTCTTCCTGTGTGTGTGTTTCTGCCTGTGCGTGTGTCTTTGTGTGCGTGTGTGTGTGTGTGTGTGTTGCAGCACTTTTGCCTCTTGGGTTCATCCTCAAAGACAACACAAGATCAGGACTTAACCAGAAAGCATCCCATCCTCCCACACATACCCACACACACTCTCTCTCTCTCTCTCTCTCTCTCTCTCTCTCTCTCTCTCTCACTCTCACACTAACTACAGGGAGTAGTTATATATATGAGGAGTAAAATGAGGATCGATATAAATCAATACAGCATCATAAATCAGGACTTTAAACTGAAGGTGTACAAAAACATTACAATATTATTTCCTTCACTGCATCTAATTATATAATTACAGAACTTTGAGTTAATCTCAATCTACTTTAACTGTAGTGTGTGTGCGCATGTGTGTATGTGAGATGCAAGTAAGTGTTATTTATAGAACACTTTTAATACAAGAAAGCTTTTGTACACAGTTAAGAGCAGAAACAAAAAAAAAAAGTGAATTCAAGCCAAATAATTCAAATCTAAGTGCAGAAGTTACATTTAGTCACAAATCAATACATATACACATTTAAGTGAAACATATTTGTCTTACGCTTTCCTGAATTCTTCTCTTTGATTCGTTTGTGTATAAATGAAGCTCGAAACCCGTCTTAAGCCTGCAGATGGAACTACTTTTCCAGGAAGAAGAATACGTTCTACTCTGATGGCATACGGAGACGACAAAATGCAAACTGAAACTGTCTGAGAAGTCGTCTGAAATTTTTCCCAAAAATATTTTATGGACTATGTTTCATACAAAATACTCCAAAGCAGTAAAAAAACAATTCCGGTTACTTTTGACTTTCCTGCAGTCAGAGCCACATTACACAACTATGATGGTTAAATTCATCCACCTGAAAAAGCAGTTCCATCTCTGAAAACTTTTAGTAAAGATTTTTTATTAAATTCTTCGTTAAAATATGATTTATTGACAGAATTTGAGATGTGTCCTCAGTTTTTTTTTTTTTTTTTGAGTAAACAGATTTTCATGGAAATGTGTACGAATTTCATCCATGCTAATCACACACACACACGATAAAATAATTTTACAATTATTAAAACAGACTTTACATGTCTGTAATTACGCTCGTATGACACGTGAGTGGGTGGTTTCATGTGACAGCACATATGGACGCATGTGTGTGTTTACCAAGTCATAAGAGAGAAGGAAGAAAAGAAAAAAAATATTTGATGAGAGACACAGGTGCTGCTGAGAACCTCACTGGCTTTGTTAGCGAGGTGAGAAACGATGACTAAATGAAAAGAGCAGGCTAAGTTGCCAAAAACACTCCAAACACCGAGAGTGAGAGAGAGCAAGAGAAAGAGAGAAAGAGAGAGAGAGCGAGAGAGAGAGAATGAGAAATAGAGAGCGAGTGAGAGAGTGCCAGAGAAAGAGAGAGCAAGAGAAAGAGAGCAAGAAAGAAAGCGAGAGAGAACGAGAAAGAGAGTGAGAGAGCAAGAGAAAGAGAAAGCAAGAGAAAGAGAGAGCAAGAAAGAAAGCGAGAGAGAGAACGAGAGCAAGAGAGAGAGCAAGAAAGCAAGAGAGAGATAGATGAAGAAAGCAAGAGAGATAGAAAAAGAGAGAGCACAGCTTTTCAAATTATTAAAACTGAATAAAAATGTTTATTATTCTTGAGAGCAAAAAAACAATTATTAACACAGCAGAAAATAAATCAGTATGTGTTTTTTGTTTCGCTTTACTTCATTTAATCAACATAATTATTCCATCTTTTATTCATAATGGAGCTTTACTTAAAAAAAAAAAAAAAACACCACTAAAAACAAGCCTGTAAATAATAAGGACAGATGACATTTAAAATCAACAAATCAAACACAAAAAAGTCTAATCTGTACCTGAACACAATAAAGATTTTAAACAATCAAGCGTCATTTTCTAAAAGTAAACGAAGCAGATGTCATGATATAATGCTAATACGCTTAGCAGAGAAATGTTTAGAGACGAGCGAATTCTTTGTCTGAACTGTTTTTCCTCAAAACACTCGGTGTCATGCTGTTATACAAGTAATTACAGCTTTACCTCAGACTCTTACAAAATGCTGACATTCCTTCCATAAATGTTCCACTAAGGTCTTCACCATCTCAACGATTTATTTAATCTGTTTATAATCAGCGCTGTACACATCCCTGTGAACGAGCTGTTACTATAGAAACGATAACGTATTATAATTAGAGCGAGTGCATAAATATAAACCTGCGATTTGCAGCTGCGCTAACGTCAAAGCTGCTCTCAGAGAAAATTCTGACCAATCACAATCCATGATTCACACAGCGCTCGAGGTTAAAGGAGCTGGTCAGACTCCCGTCTCTGAAGCTACATAATCCGCCGCAATTTTATCCGGGTTAACATCGAGTTTCTGAGGTGGCCATTTTGTAACACAGCAATGCCTCCGGTCTCTACAGATATCGCTCACGCAGCTTTGAGTTGTCTCGGCTTGTGAGGCTTACTTGAAATATGAACTTTCTCCATTTTCCAGTTATTAAAAGCAAAAGATCTTTGCTTAAAATAATACGCACAGCTAAAAATATATATAAACACGGCTAAAAGGTGCAGGCTGAGGAAATTTCAGGTCCAAAAGGCATTACAAGGTCGTAATGAAGTGACTGGAGTGATTATGTAATATTTAACAGCTCACGCTGTTTCCTCCCGCAGGCGGACGTTAAGCCTGAAAGTCATGAAGTGATGCAGAAACTGTATAAATAATCAGGCAAAGGGATTGAACTGGGATAAATCCTGAGCTGTAAAGTTAGGTTCTGATCCTCTGTTTAGAGATGATAATATGCAAGGAATAAGACAACAGGGTGCAGGATCATTTTCCAGAACAAGCCCTTTCCAGAAGTGTTTTATTCCTCTTACATCACAGTCATCTAAAAATGATTACAATTTTATTTATTTATTAATGAATGACACATTGCACTTTTTAAATGTTTATAGTTAAATTTAATGTTGTGGAACATCGACAAAACTAGTTTGTTCCTGTTCTCACTTCTGTTACAGTAATGTAGCTGTAAACAGCCATTCCCTCTCCAGCTTCTCTTTATTCTGTCTTGAATTTCATAAGACAAAAAAAAAAATGCAGCTTGCCGCAAAAGAAGCATAAACTCCTCTGTCATGAAGATGCCGGAAAACTTAGTTACAGCTTTACCTCTGACTGTTACAAAGCGCTGACACTGGAGACTCCTTCCATACGTGTTAAATAAAAATGTCTCCTAAAAAAAACAAACAAACAAACAAAAAAAAAAACAATTACATCAACGATTATGCTTTTCTTTGTTAAACAACATGTTAAATCTGTTTATTATTAGCCGTAGATTATGTGGAGCGTCCATCTTACAAGAAACGATAACAGGAATAAAAACATATCCTAATCCATCCGTGCGGTTAGACAAAAACCGCACAACATTTCTGACCAATCAGATTCAAGAATTTCAACCACACTGTGGTATAATCAAAGAATTTACCAATCGCTGTTAATGTTTTGAGATTGTTGATCACGTCCACGTGATTAAGTTACATCATTTATTCACTACAATTACCTAAAAAAAAAAAATAAAAAAAAATAAAAAAATATTCTAAGCAAGTGGCCAGATCACTACAGCAAAGTTCTGCATGTTTTCGTTAATGCAGCTTTCTGTGCAATGCACATAAATATATGTCTTGCAGTTAGACTGATTTTTCTCTCTCAGTAGGATGTGTTTAATGAAGCTGAAAGACCATGCCCCCTCGCAAACAGAGTACCGTAAACTGTAAAACACACACACACACACACACACACACACACACACACACACACACACACACACACACACACACAGAAATATTCCCAAGAGCAGATGGAGTGACAGCAGTGTAGGAGAGCAAAGCAAACAGACGAGAGAAGAGAGAGATTTTACACTTCATTGTCAGGATAGTTAATGTTGATTCCTGGATGAAAACAGAAAGTACCGGTTTTGACTATTTATGGCCGAAATACTCCGCTGACATCCCTGATGAATACTGTCAACTCATATGATACAGAAGCCCTAAGCAGCCATGCATTGTTATTTTTCCCCCCCTTTCTTGTTTCCTTCTCGTTCTTGTTCTTAATTTTCTTGTGATCACGACTTAATTTTCCCTGTGTACTCGACATCCATCGTCCCGAAGTCAATGGGTTTTCTGACTGGGTTTTTGGTTAAATGCCTGAAATAAGGATGGGGTTAACACAATCTCAAGATATTTTCACGTTTTATTCTACGACATAAAATAACAGTAACATCCCACTCGTGATTTTTTTTTAAAAGCTTTTACGTGTCCTGAAAAAGGCGGTTGATAACAAGTAGCTAAATAGGACTACAGATGTTTTGTTTTGTAATTGGGTTTATTGCCATACCAGCTTCAATGGCTAGTTCATGGCGAATACAGGTATTTATCAGACGTATATAAAACAAAATTCAGTAGTAATAAAAGTAATTAAAAAATAAGAAAATAAAAGGAAAGATCCCAATGTAATTCGGCTTAAAAAGACATTTCTGTACAAAATGACTATAAAAGATTCTTTAAATTTGCTTGCAATAAAAATTGTAAAAGTTTTCCTGGGTCCGTCTTACAAAACAAGTCTTTCAAAGTTTGACCTGATAAAAGGCGTTGTCTCATGACATTATAAATAGGGTAAGCTAAAACAAATATGTTTTATGGTTAAGGGAGTTGTGGCCACACTAAGCTGCAACAGGCTGAACACAGACACACTGGAGGCGGTGGTAGTGGAAAATAAGATGCCCTTTTATTTAGGATTAAGTGGAGGGGTGAAGGTGTGGAGCTGAGGGGAGTGGCGTTGGTGATCCCAGTGGGGGCCGCAATGAGCAGGCTGGAGCAGCAGTGAGATGGGACCCAGGGGGAATGGAGCAGGCTGAGTTTGCCATCAGAACTTCTTCTCCGCTGTCGGCAGCGACGGCGTCTGAAGGGCAGAGAGAGACATGAGTCAATACTCAGACGCATTTGGAGAACGAACTCACCCTGCTGCTCCCTTTTATGTTTTTTTGCTGTCCAAAACAAACGTGGTGCTGAAATGGCGCTGTCCGTTCAGCATGTGGCTGGCAGTTGTGCGAGGAGTGCGGTGTTTATGTGTGCGGGCTGCAGGCCCACCGTCACAGTACCCCCCCTCACCAAGCACTGAGCCCATTGGCGGCAAGAGTTGGGCCTAAAGGACATGTATCCTGGAGAGACCGTCAGTATTTCCATGCTGGCCTGGAACGAGAAGTCCTGCAGAGAGAGAAACCATTGAGTTACTCTGGCATACGTGTCTTTCGCCTGGGCCATCCATTGTAGAGGGGCGTGTTTGGTGACCAGGGTGAAGTGGCATCCGGCCAGGTAATACAGGAGCTCCTCAATGGCCCACTTGATGGCGAGGGCTTCTCGTTCCATGGCGGCGTACTTCTGCTCGGCAGGGGTGAGCTTTCTGCCGACGTACAGGACAGTCAAAGGTCCTGGACAGGACGGTTCCAAGCCCTGTCTTAGATGCATCCATATGGACGACGAAAGGCTTTCCGGAGGCTTATGAGTACCACCCTGAGTGGTAGAGGTGGTCAGCCCAGGTCGGAGGAGTGGATTACGACAATGTCCAAGTAGGCGGCAGTAAACTGGCGGTGGGGCCTTAAGACAATGTCCATCAGGCTCTGGAAGGTTGCTGGTGCCTCACGTAGGCCGAAGGGGAGAATCAGGTACTGCCAGTTGCCACTGGCAGTACTGAAGGCAGTCTTGGGTCTCGCTTCTGCAGCCAGGGTGACCTGCCAGTAGCCCTTTGTCAGATCCAAGGTGGAGATGAACTGGACCCTCCCCAGGCACTCTACCAGGTCACTGATTCAGGAAAGTGGGTAGCTATCAAACTCTAGAATTCTAAAAAGTGGCAGGGCCACTGTCTTATCACCACTCTGGGCGGGGTTTTAATCTCATGTTGGACCAGGTGGGTCAGGCCTGGGGTGGACGAGAAAATGTCCACAAACTGGTCTACCAGCTCTGTTAGCTCCCCGTGCTGTGTGGGGGTGAGGTCCTCTCCCTGCTGGACCAAGGTACGCTCTTGGGCCCTGTAGGAACAGTAGAGAAGTCTGAAAGTGCTGGGGCAGGCTGGACTCATCTCTTTAGCAGGTTTACATGATATAATTGGGCATCTGTGCGCTTACCTGGCTTCTGCAGGCAGTAGTTCACTGGGCCAACCCTCTCATGGACCATATAAAGAGCCCTACCAGCCCTGCCAGTGGGCCAGGAACTTGTAGGAAGCATTCGGGAGTAACAGGAGTACCTGGTCGCCTGGCTGGAATTCCCAGGGCTGGGTTGGTCGGTTATAGGTCCACTGTTGTTTTCGCAGCACTGCCTTGATGTGCTCATGGATGATTGGCATGACCCAGTTGGTCCGTTCCTGCATCTCCTGTATGTATTCCATCAAGGAGCAGAACGGAGAGGGTTGCTACTCCCAAGCTTTGCAGGCCAGGTCTAACAGTCCTCGAGGTTGCCGGCCGAAGAGGAGCTCAAAGGGCGTGAACCCCATAGAACAGGAGCACCAGTTCTCTGGCGATGTGCCGGATAGTGGCTTTCCACAGCAGGACTGCCTCGGGGTATCTGGTGGCATAATCAAGGATCACTAAGATGCACTCATGACCCCGGGCAGACTTTTGGAGCAGCCCTACCAAATCCATGCCCGTCCTCTTGAAGTGGATGCCGATAAGAGAAAGTGGGATAAGGGTCACAAGCAGTGGCTTTCAGGGCTCCGTCCTCTGGCACTGGGGCCACTGCTGGCAGAAGGCCCGGACTTCAGCATCTGCGCCAGGCCAGAGGAACCAGTCACAAGGGGGTGGCTGTGGGCCAGTAGTATCAGGGGCTGGGGTATTCTGGGGCTTGGCACGACCAAGAGATCACAGGGTTGGCCTCAGCATTGATCCTGAAGTACAGAAGGCCGTTGGACACTAGGATGTAGGCTGCAGGAGATGCTGTGTGGGATGCTGGTCGATGCCATCAAACAGCCGCGTCCAACACACGAGAAGGGGACACTCCTCTCTCTTAATGTGGAGATAAAGTCCATCTCTACAGCAGGCAATTATTAAACTTATGAAGGCGATGGCAAAGATGCCAACGTGCATGTAACACCAGTCCCATTCACAAGGCACAAGATTTTCTCAGGATATAATGACATCGTGAGAAAACAGCTTTTTGTTATGTGGAGACCACGAGAAAATTATGTCATTATCATGAAAAAACAACAAAGGAAAAAATTAATCATGCATGGACGCTTAGGGCTTCTGCAATATGATTATTTAATGATGGTTAAGTCTAACACACATTAATAGAATTTATTTCACACTCGCAATGAACTAATAAAAAAAAGTCTCCTTCTACTGTAACAAAGCACAAGAGTGCAGTATGTTCCAAGCGGAGAGCTTAGGACAAAGACTGCTCTTTTGGGATATTTTGGTGGTCCGCTGTTTAAAAGTGAATCTCCTATGCAAAATGTGTAAATTGTTGCAGGTGTGAAATGTCATTTACATTTTTTTTTGTATTTTTCATCTCACCTGCACCTGCTTGCAGTTTATTCACTACTAGTTCAGATTACCTCTGAACTATTGTATTTGCCTCCTCCAAATGTTTCATGCCATGAAAACACATCTTGACTCACCTGTACAGTACACACTGGTGACTGAGAGGGGAGGAAGCGTGAGTGTCTCAGTGCTCAGTGACCTGAAGTGCTCTTGCACGTGACAGTTTCTCTGCACACACGTGAATTTGTGTTTGAGTTATGCACGCCTGTCCTACTACAGGGTAGCCATTTTCAAACTCTCATTTCACACACATACACACACACACACTTAGCATATGAGTCACTTTAATACACACCAACACACACCAAGACACTCGCAGCTGACAGGTGCTGCTGATACTGCAGAAATCTTCAGCATCCAATATCAATCACACTCTCAACCTCTGTCTCATACACACACACACACACACACACCGTGCACACGCAGAAAGAAAAGACAAAAAATAAAACAGACTGCGTTTGTGTGCGTGTGTGTTTGGGGGGGGGGGATTAGTTCTTGGTTAATAAAGCTCCACTAAACAGCCACTAAGACACACAGCAGCTGCAGGCTCTAATTATACAACACTGAGTAAAAGCACATTTAATTAAACACACACACTCACACACAAATATCCAACACCTGTATGAATAAAGTGCTGGTCACAGTGTTAATGTGTTTCAGTGTGATATTCCTGTATCTGCCTTTACACCTCCATTACACCTCCATTACACCTGTACAATGTTCAGTAAGTAATAAACACTGTGTGGTGCAAATACAATAAAATAATCAACACCTTCTGACCAATCAGAATCCAGAATTCACTACTGCTGTGTTGTGCTGCAGCTCAAAGTTTTCTGTCACTTGGATTTTTTACTCCTCAGTTCCTCCCTCAGGGCTTCATAATTAACACTGAGTGTGTGACATGGACATTAATAAATAAATAAAACATTCCAACACTAACAAAGTCTCTAACTCATATTTCATGGCATGCACACACACACACACACACACACACACACACACACACACACACACAGGGACGTGTGCTTAACCAGATGGTCTCCCTGGAGACAGCTCCTGCTGGTCTATCACATTGCATCAGCTTTGCCTCAGACACATGGTTTTACACACACGGTGGGCAAGCTGCATGGCCCCTACTCTCTCTCTCTCAGACACACACATACTCTTGCAAGAACGAAAGAAAGAAAGAAAGAAACTCTACGTTCACACTTTTATATTAATCACACACACAGTGGGCAACCTGCAGGGCCCCTTCTCTCTCTCTCTCTCTCTGACACACACACAGATGCTCTTGCAAGAAAGAAAAAGAAAGAAAGAAAGAAAAGAAGAAACTCTACTTTCACTCCTTTATATCAAACACACACTCACACACGTAATATTCCCCAATAAACTCTGCTGGTCTAAATATTGAACATGAATGAGGAATGTAAATAGACTGTTTCCCCCCCTTTTCTAATAAACAACTGAAAAGAAGTAAAAGAAATGAATGAAATTATTGAAGCTTCTGAGTTTTGGGCTGTAAACGAGTCGGTGTGGTTAAACTGCTCACACACTCAATCAGCTGATTCTCATAAATGGAAAAAAAAAGAAAAGAAAAGGAATTTGCTTCCAGTGCTGCTAAATTGATTAAAGTGAATTTTATCCCACAAATTCTATACTTTCTGGAAAACAAACAAAACAACTTCAAATACACATAAAAGTGAACTAAATATCAAATCTAAATAAATAAATTCAATTAAAACAAGCATAAATAAGTGAACAAAAATAAAATATATAAAAAAAATGAAAACATAAAAAAATAAATAGAATTGAACATAAATGAATAAAATAAAATAACTACAAATAAATAAGATACAATTTAGCTTAATATAGTGGTGCTTTAAAGTTTGTAGAATTTTCTATATTTCTGCATAAATATGACCTAAAACATCATCAGATTTTCACACAAGTCCTAAAAGTAAATAAAGAGAACCCAATTAAACAAATGAGACAGAAATATTATATACACCTGACACTAATTGCACCTTCAAATTAACTGCTAATCCTAGAGGTTCACATACTTTTGCCCCTCACAGATATTTAATATTGGATCATTTTCCTCAATTAATAAATGACCAAGTATAATATTTCTGTCTCATTTGTTTAATTAGGTTCTCTTTATTTACTTTTAGAATTTGTTTGAAAATCTGATGATGTTTTAGGTCATATTCATGCAAATGTATAGAAAGTTCTAAAGGGTTCACAATCTTTCAAGAATCAGTGTATAACAATAATCAACTAATTAACTAACTAACGATTGAATAAATAAAGAACTAAATAGCCTGCAGAAGTGTTGGGTATTATATTTAGATAAATTTTAACCCAAATTTCACAAATTATGCAAATGTGAGACAGACAACAGAAAACAGAAACGACAAACTTAAATACACATAACATTTAAATAACTAATAAACTCAAATTTAAAATAAAATGTAAAATAATATATTTTTTTAATTGTAACAAACATAAGTGAATAAAATAACCAAACGATTAAGAATGAAATAAAACAAAAAGAGAATGAAACAATGACCTGACTAAAAATAATATTTAAAAATGAAATAAAGCTTAAATAGATCAAATAATAGTTAAAAGTTCTAAATAAATAAGTAGATAAATGTAACCATACTGTATATACTATGAATAAAACAACAGAATAAATTATATTAAAAATACTAAATTAAATGTAGACAAACAAACAAACAACAGTATACTGTATGTGCTCTCAATTTGTCCCACCAGCCTATGATTTAAAACATCTGACATTGTAACATTTCTTGTTCTGAAACAAAAATTGGAAATTTTGTTTTAAATCATGTTTCCATGACAACGGTGTTGAGACCATCATAATAAACCCAATTTAACACCAAGAACATTCCTGAGCCTCTGCATAGACACAAACAGGGAGTCGTAAACATGCAGAGAGAGTCTCTCTCTCGCGCGCGCGCACGCACACACACACAGTATCCAATCCTGACTATAAGCAGCTACTCAAGATTTGTTCAATAGTATCGAGCCGCTTAGTTAAAACACATTTAGTCAAGCAAATAGCCACAGCAAACTGATAAATCACACTGAGCCAGGCCTCGACTGCAAGCTACAGACACATACACAGACACACACACAGACACACCCCTCAGAGTGAGAAAGAGAAGGCAGCTCTGCAGTGTAATTCTCCAGTTTAGTGAAGCATCACAGCAGATCGATAGAGCAGGAGAACTTCTGCATATTCATGTCATTAGTGTTCAATAGAGAAATAATCCAGTGAGACGGCGGCTGATGCAGACTGACAGCAACACATACCTCTCCACCTTCACCCTGACACTCTTACACCACATTACTGTCTTGCACACTGACACATCCACAGACACACACCCCTGCAGCGACAGCTCCGAATTCCAATGCGTTGTTTTTCCTTTGTATGATTATACAATTTCATTCAAATCTCCTCAAATCAAAGGCAACGCCTCTTATCTTTTAGTTCCTACAAATGTAGCATCTGTTACCCAGGTGATGGTTAAAGGTTGGTTGGTTATTAATCATTATCGTCAGTAGTTACGTTGGCGAGTCATTGAGTCTTGAGTCACTGGCTGGATGGCTAGGTTGGTGTGTTAAATGGTATGGGTTTTTCCCCCCAGTGTGTTTGTGGGTGGGTTAATAAGTTCTTGGGTTGGTCTATCTTCTCTTAAGGTGGTCAGTGAGTCTGCTGGTGAGCGGGTGGGTTGGCAAATTGTTGGGTAACTCACGGATAGGTGTTTGAGTCATTTTGGTCAGTGGCTCAGTTGGTAGGTTGTTGGGTTGGTCAGGCTTTCAGTGAGGTGGTTGGTCAGGGATTTGTCTGATGGTAAGTAAACGAGTAGTTGGATTGGGGAGTCACTCTGCAAGTCAGTAGGTTGATGGATGGGTGTATCAGTGCCTAGTGATTGAGTCGCTAGGTGACTCAGTGAGTCATTGGGGTGGTGGCTAGTTTGGTAAGTAGTTGGGTTGATTAGTCTTCAATCAGTGGGTGAATCAGTGAGTCTTTTGGTCAATGAGTTGTTGCATCGTTGGGTAGGTAATTGGTCAGTGGTTGTGTTGGTGGGTAAACAGGTGAATTGTTGGGTCGGTCGGTGGATCGATCTGTGAGTCAAATGGTGGGTAGTGGGAAACTGGGAAGGTTTCCAAGTAGGTGGGTGTGTCAGTGGGTTGTCGGGTCAGTGAATTGGTCAGCTGGTGGGTGGGAAGGTGAGTGGGTGTATCAGCAAATTGGATGAATGGATCAGTTGGGCATTTTGATTAGTAGGTGGGTCAGGGAGTAAAAATGTCTCCTTTAGGCTCACCAACTCGGGTTCAAGTGAACAGAAAGCCACTGTTAAAGCCCTTTAACAAAACACAACAATGACTATATTTAACAAACAAAACCTCAATGACTCAGCTCTATGACCGAATTCTGCTCCAATTAGAATTCACTTTGATTAAAAGTGTTTAGCAGATGAGAAATGCAAAACACAATCCATCCTAATCATCACCTCCTTCTTTCTCTCATTTTATTCATCAGTGAAAAACTTAAGCTGTTGCTCAGGCTGTCCTTTGAGTCACTTGCCAAAAACCTCTTATTTACTTCTCCATCTCACACTTTTGTTCTTGTGTACAGTAGTAAGAAACACCACTCAACATTGTCAACACACACACGGCTGATGCGTACCTTTAAAATGAGAAGGAGCATGACGAGAGGAGTGTTTAATAACGAGCAGACAGAACGATTCACACACACTGAGCCTTCTTCTGAGGTTAAGTGACAGCGACGGTCATTTCTCCAGACATGAACTGCCCACTGTCAGAAGAGGTGAAGCACTTGTGTACAATTACACACTCTGAACAGAAACGTTATAGACGTGGAAATTCGATGGCGCTTCCGAGAACTGAGGCTGCTGAAACATATACTTAAAAGAGCCATTTGGAAATTATTTTTGATGGGAACAAATTTGCTCTTGAGATTCTGTGTTTTTATTTGGACCATCAATTTCAAAGACTTCTAATATGTTTATTAAAATAAATGGTATGCAATAGTGGGATATTCTAGTTGCACTCAGACAGTAGTGCATTTTCTGCTCCAGATCTTTTATGGCAACTTGAGGTTGTCTCAACAGCAAAACCCTTAAAAGTGACTCCCATATTCCAAGGTGTGGTGTTCAAGGTGGTGGACTTTGCTGTCCATTATCATAACAAAAAAGAGATCCAGGACTCCAAGCGACCAGTTTTTGCTCCAACTGATCAGTTTAAAGTGGCCGTCAATTGACTATCAGGTGTGACTCTTGATTGGTTGGAACCAAAACCTGCAGCCATACTGTTTCTTTGTGGATAATATCAGACACCCAAGATGTACACCTTGATGTTTTGCATCACGAGTGAACCCACCAAACAAACACACTCAACTGATCAAGAATTAATTGAAATTTTAAAGATAACATGATACATTTCTGGAATCTGATTGGCTTGTGACAAGTTAGAGCCCCAAAACAAACAGATTTAGATGTTGGATGTTATTTAGATGTCTAAATCAAACAGACTTAGATGTTCGATCCCTGCAGTCAAGCATGAAGTCAAGACTGCTCATTTTCTGCAAGACCACCAGCAGCCACGTTAGAGGAGATGGACAAAGGCAGAATAAATGGCAAGTCGTTTCACACCTCTAGGAATATCTTTGGAGTCACCATCTTCATTGCCATCTGCATGTAAAAGCTCAAATGAATATCACCTCAATCCTGGGAGGAAAGTTTCATCGTTTCCCTCCATTTCATCTATGCCCTTGAGCACTGGTAGTGGTAGTGAAGTGATTCCATGACTGATTTCAGGCTAGCATTTAAAGCTCCATGTTTGTTTTGGACCACCAACTTTTCACAAGCCAATCAGATTTCAAAAACGCATCACATTGTCTTTACACTATCAGACTTCATCATTTCATTCTCGATTAATGGAGTGTATTCTGTTGCCGGGTCAAGGTATAGATCAGTGGTGAGCAATCTTATCCACAAAGGGCAGGTGGGGCTGCATATTTTTGTTCCAACCAATCACAGGAGAAACACCTTATAGTCGATTAAAGGTCAAGGTGGAATCAGGTGCAACACCTAAATAACTTTAATGAAATCCTGCAGCTTGCAGAGAAGATCAGACACTAGTGGCCTCATTACACAAATGGTAGTCCAGTCGCTCTTTTTTCTCATGATTATGGACACCAAATCCCACCGCCTAGAACACCACATCCTGGAGAAAGGGTCATGGAGTCACTTTTAAGGGTTCTGATGGTGAGACAAGCTGATCAGAGGCCATTTTGAGGTGGGAAAAAGTCGAAGCACTACAAAGGAAGATTACAGACAAAGAAGTGATTCAAGCACAATCCTTCCATTTTGGTTTCAGCTTGTTTAAAAAGAGAAAATGATTGACGTTATTATGATCTCCACCGTCATAGTCATTTACTCTAATGATCGTTTTTCTATTTCACACATCCAGCCACTGATCCAGGAATGACACTCGTCCTACACTGATGCGTCACAGTGACATGAGCCCAGTGTGTGTGAATGCCGACATATTTCGCAGCTCATAATGTGCAATGCAGTGTGGGAGATGTGGGCACTTTGCATGTGGCAGAATCTGATGCTGATTTTTGATAATCATTGTGGGATTTTACAAGAAGCTCACACTTGTACACACCATCCTAACTCCATTCTTCACCACAGCGACTGAAAATTCACATCTGAATTGAAGATGGCTATAAATCCAGTCATGCATCGAAACACAAAAAGACACACTCCTACTGTTGAGCAGTCTTCATATGGTCATGGGCAGCCTGCCTGTGCTGTCTGCTGTATATTAATACACGTGCACACACAGAAAAACACACACTCCAACACTAAATGAGCAAGTCACACACTCATGATGCAACCTAGCCGTGCAATTCTGCTCTGCAGTCTGTCGTCATATCTGTTCAGGCAAATCAACTCCATCACAGACAGAATAATCCTTATAATAAACATTTCAACAGGATTTAATTTACATTTATGGCATTTGGCAGATGCCCCTATCCAGAGTGACTTACAGAAGTGCTTTGAAGTCTCGATCAATAAATACATCCTGATACTGGTTCAGTAAGTCACGGACCAAGAATACCATCAGTCTTAAAACCCTGTTAGGAGGTAAGATATTAAGAAAACTGTTTTCTTTTTTTTAATGAAACATGCTAATTTAAGCACTTTAGGAAGAGGTCAGTCTTTCGACGTCATTTGAAGACCGCCAGTGATTCAGCTGTTCGGACATTTAGGGGAAGTTCATCCCACCACCTAGGTGCCAGAACAGAGCAGAGTCTTGATGCATGCTTTCCTTGTACCCTGAGAGACGGTGGCACCAGTCTAGCAGTGCTAGAGTTTCGGAGGGAGTGAGGGGCAGTGCGGGGTGTAATAAGTGATTTGAGGTAAGTGGGTGGTGGTCCATTTTTGGCTTTGTAGGCAAGTACCGGAGTTTTAAATCTAATGCGGGCAGCTACAGGAAGCCAGTGGAGAGAGCGTAGCAATGGGGTTGTGTGGGAGAACTTGGGAAGGTTGAAAACAAGTCGAGCAGCTGCTTTCTGGATCAGTTGCAGAGGTCGGATGGCGCTCAGCGGAAGACCTGCCAAGAGTGAGTTGCAGTAGACCAGTCTCAAAATGACAAGAGACTGAACCAGCACACGAATGGCCTGTTGGATAGAAATGGACAAATCCTTCTGATGTTGTAAAGGATAAATTGGCATGAGTGTGTCAGATCAGCAATGTGAGAGGAAAAGGACAGTTGATTGTCCATGGTCACCCCAAGATTGCATGAAGTAACTGAAGGTGGGATCAGAGAGTTTTCCAGGGAGATCACAAGATCCTGACATGGTGATGAATCAGCTGGGATGAACAGCAGTTCAGTTTTGCTGGATTAAGGGTCAGCTGATGACATGTCTGCCAGACATGCTGAGATTTAAGCAGAAACAAGAGGATCTGAGGGAGGGAAGGAGAGGATGAGTTGAGTGTCATCCGCATAGCAGTGGAAAGAGAACCCATGTGAGGATATGACCTCACCAAGAGATCGAGTACAGAGGGAGAACAGAAGAGGACCAAATGCCTTGAGAGACCTCGTACGAGCGACCTTCCAGGTAGGAAGCAAACCACTGCCGTGCTGCACCATGAATTCCGAGACTGGTGAGGGTGGACAGGAGAGTCATGTGGTTGACTGTGTCAAACGCTGCTGCAAGGTCGAGGAGGATGAGGACTGATGACAGATCTGATCTAGCAGCATGTAGCTTCTCAGTGACAGCCAAAAGGGCAGTCTCTGTGGAATGTGCCACTTTGAAGCCAGACTGGTTAGGATTTTCGAGGTTGTTCTGTGAGAAGTGGAGAGACACTTGATTGTAGACAGTGCGTTCAAGGATTTTAGAAAGAAAACAGAGAAGTGATACCGGACGGTAGTTGCCGATGTCAGAGGGATCCACGGATACATTCTTCATGTATCACATGTTCCTGGTCCTTCACACATTCTTTATGTATCTATATTGATTTTTTCTGGGCTCTACGGTTTCTTCCCACCTCATTGAAACATCCTGGTAGGTGAATTAGCGACTCTAGGTGTGAATGAGTGCGTGACTGTGTGTGTATTAGAAATGAAACTGAATACATGCCTAATACATGTATTCTCCAGTGTTCTCCAGTGTTTTCAAGAGCAGAGTATTATATCATTTTTTTTTTCAAAATTCCAGTTTAGGCCACACCCACTTCAGGTTTACTTCTGAACACAGATGCATATAGTATCATTTCTTTACACCCTTAGTGTACGTCATGCCTTGAGATGGACCGGCATCATATCCAGTGTGTATTCCCACCTCACGCGCAGTGTTCTCGGGATAGATTCCGGATCCACCTCAATCTGGACCGGGATAAAGTGCTTGCTGAACATAAAGGAATGAATGAACACCTTTGTTCTTAAACCTTCCCAATTCAGGCATGTTAGTGTGAGATTTTGGGACTGTCATCTCTGAGAAATAACATAACATTAATAGTATTTATTTTATTGTATTACTATTATTATTATTATTATTTTTAAATAATAAACCGATGAACATGTTTCCACATTCAGAACTGAGGCTGAAGCAAGTTCCAGTATTTACACCTAGAAACCAGAAGTTATCAACATTTTCTATTTTCCGCGACATGACAAGCATCTTTATATTTGCCCAAATATCATTTTCCCTGACAGTCACAGCACACATGCTCAAAATGGTAAATGCAAGGAATATTTATTAGCATTCAGTAAATTAGCAAGAAACACAATAGCCATTATTGTAAAAAAATAAGAAGGTTATTAAGTAAAAATGAGAGTAAAGGATATAATTAGTCTGGAATACATTTAAAAACACACGTGATCTGATTACACAATCTAGATTATGTGCATCTGTTGCAGCCTGACTCCTCTATTGCTGTATAACTGCAGGATTTTGATGAATGTTTGTGAAATGTGTTCGATGACGTACCCACAAATGTAAAAGCAGACCCGGGTTCATTAGTCTACACTGCTGAAGGTTTAAAAAAAAATGAAGGCTGTAAAAATGAATTTTGAACCGGCTCGGCTCGGCTCCTTCCCACTCCGTTACTTCCTCTTCGGCTCACCGCCTTTCGCTTCCTTTTTCCATCAAATCAGGTCACAACCACAGGACGCCTTTTTTTTTTTTTTTTGGAGATAACTGGAGATGACGTAACTATGACTGAATAACGTGATGAGTCATCGATGAGGCGTCATTTATGAAAAGGTTGGATTCAGGAACATATCATACAACTACATAATCTTCAAATGTGTCGACTATTTACTAAACCAAACACGACCCATTTCATAAATCCGGGACAAACGAGCACTGATTGCACGTCTGCGGCCCTGCGCTTTTCCTTTTCACACAAAACCAGGTCAGAGGAAAACAGATTATGTAAGTCACTTCTATAACATCACAACATTTTTATTTATTTATTTATTTTTATTTTTAAACGCTCCACCTGTTTCATTTAAAGCAAAATATTCTATTTCTCGCCATTCTCTTAACATCTTCAGGGTTCTTTTTTTTCTTTCACTTTACCCACTGCATAGATTTGAATGTTTTAAGTTAAAGTTCCCTTCACTGATCATGTTTAATGCATTAATACACCATTAGTAACAAACACTTTAATAATATATGGGGATTTTTTTTCCAAATAATATACCAAATAAGCTAAATAATAAAGACTGGCACGAAAAGCAAACATTCAGAATTGAGTTCTAGTATTTAGACCTGGAGACCAGCGTTCAGGAAGCGATCAAGTCTTTCAGCACCAGTAGAAAAAAAAACTGAAAAGAATAGTTTTTAGAAGAAAAAAAATCTGTCTCTTAAAAAAAAAGTGTATTTTATTCCTCTTATACCATAGCAAGTTGCCAACAATATTTTCTTTTTACAATAAAGAATGACACACCATGCTTTATCAAGTTAGTTCCTCTTCCCAATTACGTTACAGCAGCTATAAACAGTCGTTCCCTCCTCAGCCTCTCTTTATTCTCTCAAGATTAATAGGACAGAAACAAACGCAGCTCCTCATGTTCGTGAATAAGCCTAAACTCCTCGGTCCTAAAGACGTCGGAAAACTTATAGCTTACAAAGTTACAGTTTTACCTCTGATGCTGGAGACTCTTTCCATAAATATTAAACACACACATACATCCCTGATGTTGGTAGTTTTAATTAATCCTAGATACCTCGGGCCTGAATGTAGTTTGCTTGTTTGAAGACTTAAAATCCAGCCACAACTCGAAGAGTCCACTTCAGTCACCTCATGCAACATGAAACAATAAAACTGATGCTTTCTATTTTACAGCATTCTTCTCCTGTCAGTCCAAGGTGGTTTCTTTGTTCAACACAATTCTCTCCATGTGGCACTACATGCAAACACAACAAATTTGGAAAAGGTTTCTAGTGCTTTAACAGCAAAAGTATTGTTTTTTTTGTTTTGTTTTTTTTTTTTTTTAAAACAACCCACTGAAAGTTGACCAACATCCCAAAGAGCACAGTAATTAGATCTGAGAAGTTCCTAAACAGTTCCTACCTTCACAGCTGCTGTGTCCCTCCTCATAGCCGGCGCTGCAGCTGCACCTCCCGATGGGCACGAGCCACTCCCCCTCGGCACTGCAGTGCATCCTGGGAGGCGAGTCGGTGGCGTCTGGCTCCGAGTTGTTGACGCAGACGCCCCGGACCTCCACGAGCGTGGCGAATGCGGCCTCGGCCACTGTGTCGGGGAAGACGGCGAGGTTCTGCACGGCGGCGCGGCAGCGTTTGTAATAAACACGCACAGAGACGATGGCCACGCACGCACCCACGTCCTGGAAGGCCAGGTGAAAACCGCGGCGCGTCAGCGGGCCGATCTCGCGCACCTCAGTGTTCAGCTTCATCTTCCTCTCGCCCAGGTCACCCTGCGTGAAGCTCTCATCAGCGGCAATGGTGTCCACTTTACTGTAGCGTGCCTCGTCATCATCGTGGCCCCCCAGCGGCCGGTCCCACTCGGCATACAGTAGGTTGAAGGTCTCCTTGCAGCTACCCGCTACGCCTGGAATGCTGTTACAGTCACGCAGCGTGAACTGCAGCTCCACAAAGATGCGCTGACCTCCACGCCGCCCGATCCACCCCGTCCGCAGCCAGTTGTTCTGGTTCGGCTCCATCACGTTACACACCTGGTACGTGCGGATCGGTTTGTACTTCTCGTCCACGCCGCTGATCTCCTCCCACTGCGTACACACAACAGACACACACACAGACAGTTAATTTTTTAATTAAAGTTTGTTTGTTTTTATATTTGTTTGTTTCAGAATTTCACTGATTTTTGGGCTGTTTGTGTATTTATATGTTTTTGTGAGTGGTGATGCTGCTTTCTGGAACATTTTTAAACCTGGATATTATTTTGCATTCCTTATATTAATCTGGATTTTGTAATGTTATTCAATTTCTTGCTTATTTTTGTTTCTCTTATTTTTCTTCAATGCAGCTTAAAAAAAATATATTTTTAGCATCTGGTAATAATTTTCTTGAGCCCTTTTGAAGTCATTTTTTCTTTTTCTTTTAGTGATTTTGTTCGTTTATGTTCAAGAAACTGCGTTTTTACATTTTTACATTTTATCTGCATTTTTATCCGAGTTTCATGTCTTTTTCTGATGATTTTTTTAAAAATCCGTGTTAAAATACACATTCAGTTCAATCCCATTTGCGTTTGCGGAGAATAAATAGCGATATTTTTATTAAGAATATTGCAATGAGGCTGAATTTGTTATCTGAAATCGTGCTTCAGGGATCCACAGTAATTTTTTTATTATTATTAGCACAGCCAAAAATTTAGGAGCAGTTGAAATTTAGCTTTTTTAAAATTTTGTTTAGTTTTTATATATATATATATATATATATATATATATATATATATATATATATATATATAAAAAGAGATGGTAGCGTTAATGTGCTACAATATAACACACAAGTAGGCATGAGAAAACTTGAGCTTATCAATTATGACAGAATTTAGGAACGTAGTGTGAGCCATGACAAATTAATTTACCTTCTGATAAACTAAATGTAATATTTTCAGTTAATTTTATAGACTGTATGCAAAAAACAACCGTTAACCTGTTCCACCTTGTAAACAAATACAATAAACCTCAATGTTCAGTGTTTGCAGTCTGCTCCTCTTAAATATACTTAAAGCTAAACTATTAAACATTTTTCAAATTCTCCAAAGCCAGTTCTCGACCTGCTCTGCGTATATTGTGTATATATCTGAATAATCTCATATAGGATATGATTGGGTGAGTTCATTTATCCGCCAGATGCAAAGCACTTCAGTTTAATGGTGATCATTAGAGATGCTCCGATCAGGATTTTTACAGCCGATACCGATTTATTGTCATCTTTATCGACTGAAACCGATCCAGATACCAATCTTTTTTTTTTTGTTTAAGCTTTAATCAGGAGGTCAGTCATGAACAGTTAAATGTAAGCTCTCTGCTCATGGTCACTGTTAAGTGAATTAAAATAACAGACACAAATGACACAAATACTATTGGTTAAATAAAACAAGCATACAATATTTATTTTTACATATCTTAAACAATAAAGAGTCCTAATTAAAAGTAGACTAACACAAACATGATCCATATTAGGAAAAAGAAGGCTAATAGCGAACTAAACTTAATGTCAAATTGATATTAAATTTCATTTCTCATTTTATTTATATTTTATGAAGTTATTATAATATCACATTTTTTTATATTAAATGATTTATTTATAACTAAGCACATTTTCTGTCTTTTCATTTTTTTTTTTGTTTATCAGTTTTAGATCGGTTCCTCCCAGTACAGTGTTGCCATGTCTGCTGATAATATTGCGTTTTGGGGTGATTAAATCAAAACATGAAAACTGGAGTTGACTTTTCTAGTAATATCTGGCATCCGTGAGTTTAAATGAAGTGAATGCGCTGTGTATTAGAGTGCCGAAGAGAGTGAAGGAGAGCGGCAGTGTACTGTATGTTTACAGACAGAACAGTTGCTACTCTTGAATATGATTGGTGAGGAATTATTTAATAAAGTTTGAATTAAACTCCACCTTGTAGCGTTAGCATTATTATTAATTTACTCTGCCCGACGCCGCTATGGCTACACGAGCAGGTCACAGTCGCAGGTTCAGGTCATTTGCGGGATCAATAAAAGATGGCGGTTTGTGAGATCGGCAATTTGAGAGAAGCAGATGATGTACAGTGTTACTCTTGTCATTATAATGGCTTCTTTACAGTATTTCCACACTTGTTCGGTCAACCGAGATGATGGAAAGCAGTGTGAAAGTAACTGTTGCGCGGTGTAGATGCATTTTGGACTGTAGTTTTTATTCCAATTATATATTATACAACTCCGAACAGGTCACTCGCACCGGTGCGACTAAATATTTTTCCAGTCGCACAAAGTACTTCTTTTAAATGGTCGCACTGTAGAGCCCTGTGTTTTGTGTTTGCTCAGCAGGAGAAAGCTGTACTAATTCCTGACTGTGAGCCTGAAGCGAGCCGCACATCCTTCTTCGCATTTCTCAGAAAAAAAAAAAACATAATAAGACACTTTAGTGTGAAAATATGACATTGCTGCAGGCCATGAGGACGGGGACGTGTTAATCCAGCCATCTCTGGGAGCTGCTGTTCCACACACTGCTTACTTTTAAACCGGGAACAATGAAAATTTCAGATTGGTCCTGAAAACTGACCTCAAACAGATGTTCTAGTGGGTTCTAGCACAGATTCACTGCAGAATTTGCTCTAACACTCAGTTCAGGTGAGTTTAATCAGTTGATTTATGATTCTGAAGGTGTTCCTCCACCCTGGAGCTTGTTTTATCCTGAGCTGAGGCTGTTTACTCTGAAACATGTTGGTACATTTCTCTTTAGAAGCAGAAAGTATTACCACATAACCCCTATGTTATCCACACTGCATTGGCTCCCAGTAAAATTTCGCAGTGATTATAAAATCATTAAAAATATTTTATCAAAATTATAAAAATTACTGACTTATAAAGCACTAATCAGTCTTGCACCACAGTACCTGAGCAAACTTTTGGTATTCTATGATCTGCCACGCCTACTTAGATCAAAAGGTGCAGGCTATTTGTTGGTACCTCGAAGAGTGAAGGCTACAGCAGGGGCTTCTTACAAAGCCCCACAGTTATGGAAGAGCCTTCCAATTAGTGTTTGGGACACAAGCTCTGTGCCCCAAGACAATCCTAGACAATCAAGTCTAGGCTGAAAATGTATTTGTTTACTCAAGCTTACCATGAATAGACTTTCTATTACGCAAAAGTACACATATCCTTATCCATCATGGGATAGAAAGCATACCTAATAATCGCTCCCTCTCTTTACCTCCTTCTCCCCCTCTCCTTCTGTCGAGCCACACATGATTTTATGGAGAGTGATCCTAACCCTTTCTGCTCTCCGGACCTGCTTGATCCATCCTGATGCCCTAGTGAACTGGAGGCTACAGCCTGGAGATTGTTGAGAATGGTACCACTTGAAGTACCATGAAATAGTTTTGGATCTCAATTTCACATGGACATTCTCGCTGTGGTGCTGGAACTATGGTTGCTTCTATGGCCTTGGGACTCCAATTACCACATACAATTTTGCACTCAGGTCTCCCTTAGTGAACAGTGGAATAGTTCAAAAAAGACTTCATATAAAAACTATAATGAACTTTCTTTTAATTTTACCCTATCCGTTGTTACCCAGATAAGGATGGGTTCCCTTCTGAGTCTGGTTCCTCTCAAGGTTTCTTCCTTATTTCATATGTTTTTCTTTGCTCATTATGGATAAATACACACACTTAAAATCTGTATCTTGTGTTTATATTTTCTGTAAAGCTGCTTTGAGAGAATGACCATTGTAAAACATGCTATATAAATAAAATTGCATTGAACTGAATTGTACGTTTTCATTCGCTGGACGTGTTTTTCAAAACTGAAACTAGTAAACACAGAAGTCCATTCTACGCAAAGTTTCATTAAAGACAAGTCTGGCATTTCCCAATCAACTACACGTCAAATAACATCTTGCATTCATTCATATCGCTCACACCGCAATATATTAAATTTCCAAATGCAGACGTGGAAAAGAACTGTTTACTGTAAATGGTGATCTGTGGGTGTGTATCGATTAAAGTTTCGCTAATGACAGGTCAAGCTAAATCACTTAGATTACCAGATTAAAATCCTCCCTCTACGAACTCTATTCTAATCTATCGAGTAGATCATTAATGTTAATTGTAAATTGTTCCATAAAGATTATTCTTTTAATTATTGTACTAATATCTCCATCTTCACAGTCTTCACAAATTTTATATATTTGTACTTTTTTAAACTTACTGATTTTCTGTCTTAACCCATATTGTTTGTTTTATTCTTTATCTTTGTATTTTTTTAAATGCAGCTAGTTTTTTTTACAGTTTATTACAGCTGAATGTTGTTTTAGTTATAAATTATTGTTAACTATAGTTAATTCCAGTTTATTACAGTGTAGTAGTGTTTTACAGATCATTAGAGTTGAATGCAGTTTATTATAGTTAATTATTGTTAAATGCAATTAATTACAGTTAACTGCTCACTTGAGTTCATTGTTGTTTATTCAATGCCAAGTAGGCTTTTCTTGTGAAACACTAATATTTCTAATAAAGTTAATGAATGGACAGTGCGAAAGTGTTATTTTAAAAGATTTCAGGGTCTGGGGTCCATCGTTTAATATATAAACAGCTAACATTACATTTGTAGCTTCGCAAAGACAAACGATGAAGAAGGACTTACTCCATTCGCAGGATAAGACGTCCAGCCCAGTTCTGCCTGGGATTCTTTCGAATTCAGCAACACCACTGAAAAAGACAAACATGTAGAATACGTTTTAATCAGTGATGAGTAGGAAAAAAAAAAGAAGGATTATTTCTATGAGTTTGCTCCCATCTCATTTTTCTGCCATGATACAAGCTGAGAAACTCATGAATCAAACGATTCGAATTCGTTCTCTTTATGTTACCCAGACGCTCGGTGAAAAACCCGGAGTCATGACAGATGTTTCATTGAGACTTGGAGAAAGCAAGAGAGAGCGAGACAAGGTGTTCAGCTACGTAAAGAGTGTGTTCATGAAGTGGATGCGTCTGAAACAAGTGAGCGCTAATTTAACATTCAGCTCACTGGGAGCACACGCTGGTGCCGAGGCCGCTCACGCCTTCAGCCATGTCACAAACATGGTCAAGGTGTAAGCACGTCAGCAGCAGTAATACAGGACAAGAGTGTCCTTCAAGCGTGTCAGGATTATTCAGAAACACACACACACACACACACACACACACACACACACACACACACACACCATGGACAGAACACATAAGTATGTTGGAAAACTCCCTGAGCCACTTGACAAACTTGACCAGAGCCCGGGTTTACCATCATGTTTCTCACAGACACACTAACACAGAACTGGAACCAGAGCTAGAACCGGAGCTTAGGAACAAGAAAATCTTTTAAAGAACCAGACCATGATCCCACCAGTTTTAGAGTGAAAGCTTATAAATTGAATAACAACAGTGGAGGATTTTATAAGCTGCAATTTCTTACTTCAGTAACACGGTACTATTAATTACAATTTAATTCATTGTTCATCATAGTTGATTACTGTCAGCATTAATTACAGTTTAATGCAGTTTATTATAGCTATTAATTATGTTTCAAATCACATTTATTACAGTTATCTGCAGTTTATTACAGTTCAATATTCTTTGTTACAGTTTAATTCTGTTCATTACAGTTTAACATTCTTTATTACAGTTTAAATCTCTTAAAATAAATAAAACTATTGTTTTAAACTCAACAACTGACAGTTTCACAAATCAGACTCATCTCTTGTAAGACTTTGGTCACTGGAGAGTTGAATTTTATTTTTGGTGTTATAATGAAAGATTATAAAAACCATAGCAGTAATGTGAAAATGCCACTCTGTGTGAACTGCACCGCAGTGACACTAAACCTGATCTTTTTATTTAGCTGAGATGATGCAGCAACACAAATTATTCATCGTACAGTAATGAAAAGGTAATGTGCGATGTTCTGAGGTCGAGCTTTCAGACGCCATTATGACGACATGAAGCAGATCCGCTTCCTCACTGACACAGCTGCTGATTTTTTCTTTTTCCTGTCTGAGAACACGCTGATAAACACTCAGCTCTCAGCTGTCTCACCACCTCCTGTGATTACCGCATCTTCACCCAAGAGAGGGAAAGAGAGCGAGAGAGAGAGAGAAATGAATGAAGAATGAATGAAGAATGAATGAATGAGAGAGGGAGCAAGAAGAACAAAAAGAGATCAATGAAGAATGAATGAAAAATGAAAGAGACTGAGACAGACAGAGAGAGAGAGAGCGATAACTTTAGCACAGACATACAGCAAAATCTTTTTAAGTTTGTGGAAAAGAATGAAAAGCGAGGATTACTGCAGCAAGGATGAGAACAGCGAGGAATGTATGAGGGAAAGAAAATAAGAAATATGATAGTGAGGACAGCAAGAACAAAGAGCACAGCGAGAACGAGTGCAGCAAGAGCGAGAACAACGTGAACAGTGAGAACAAGTACAGTAAGTACAACGATAACGAGTACAGCGAGAACGAGAACAGCGAGGGGGAGAACAGCGTGAACGAGTACAGCGAGGAGGAGTACAGCGAGGGGGAGAACAGCGAGGAGGAGTAGGAGGAGGAGTACAGTGAGGTGGAGTAGGAGGAGGAGAACAGCAAGGGGGAGAACAGCAAGGAGGAGAATAGCGTGAACGAGTACAGCGAGGGGGAGAACAGCGTGAACGAGTACAGCGAGGAGGAGAACAGCGAGGAGAACAGCGAGGAGGAGAACAGCGAGGAGAACAGCGAGGAGGAGAACAGCGTGAACGAGTACAGCGAGGAGTACAGTGAGGGGGAGAACAGCAAGGGGGAGAACAGCAAGGGGGAGAACAGCGAGGAGGAGTAGGAGGAGGAGAACAGCGAGGAGGAGTAGGAGGAGGAGAACAGCGAGGGGAAGAACAGCAAGGAGGAGAACAGCAAGGAGGAGAACAGCGTGAACGAGTACAGCAAGGAGGAGTACAGCGAGGAGGAGTACAGCGTGAACGAGAACAGTGAGGTGGAGTACAGAGATGGGGAGTACAGAGAGGGGGAGTACAGCGAGGGGGAGAACAGCGAGGGGGAGAACAGCGAGGGGGAGTACAGCGAGGAGGAGTAGGAGGAGGAGAACAGCGAGGGGAAGAACAGCAAGGAGGAGAACAGCAAGGAGGAGTACAGCGAGGATGAGTACAGCGAGGAGGAGTACAGCGTGAACGAGTACAGCAAGGAGGAGAACAGCGAGGGGGAGAACAGCGAGGGGGAGAACAGCGAGGGGGAGTAGGAGGAGGAGTACAGCGAGGAGGAGAACAGCGAGGGGGAGTACAGCGAGGAGGAGTAGGAGGAGGAGAACAGCAAGGGGAAGAACAGCGAGGAGGATAACAGTGAGGAGGAGAACAGCGAGGGGGAGTACAGCGAGGAGGAGAACAGCGTGAACAAGTACAGCGAGGAGGAGAACAGTGAAAGAGTTATAAATAACAGAGGAAAATTCAACAGGACGGATTAGCCACGTGCTGGAACAAAGTCCTCACAGCTTCCTCCGGGCGCTTTTTCTCCGAGCACACACACATACACTATACACACTCACACACACACCGAGGCTCGGCCAATCACAAACCAGGGTCTCACTGGATGCACATAGGCCAAGCATTATCCCTCTAATAACCATACAACTGAAAGACAGATGAGCTGTGTGTGTGTGTGTTTGTGTGTGCGAGCGATTCCACAGTGGCTTTTAGCGCCAACAGAACAGCAGAGCACATTAACTCGGAACCCTGTTCAGCCTTTTTACGGCCTCATTAAACTTTCAGCTTCAGTAATGGGGTCTAAAGAATGCTTTCTCTCCTCTGAGATGCTCATAGCCAAATATTACACACACACACACACACACACACACACACACACACACACACACACACACACACACAGCGTGGCATGTGCCATACCAGCGCACCTGATCCACCGCTCAGTGGGACGTCTCGCTCCACCGGAAGTCTCAGCTGCCCTTTTTAATGTTTGCTTTCTCTGGGCGTAAATGCCACTTGGTGACATTCATAGCTGCAAACGAATTCGTTTCACCTCCTGTTCTCTGTAAAGGTGAAGCGTAAGACACTCCGCTCCACAACAATAACTAATGTAGATCCATTCTACCTCTATTGTTGTTCGCTGGTTAAAAAGTCTTCTATCGACATTTTCATCTCGTTATTACACTCCGGTTTAAATAAAAATAAGTTCATGGTACAAACACACAGCTCACGGAAGAAACAGAAAAAAAAACATGGAAAAATGTTCGTATCTCATGTTACACTCCGGGCTTTGCAGAAATGTACCTACAGCTTATGATTCCAAGTGTTGAGTTAGTGTGATTTTATATACGGATTACTCTGTCGACTTTAAAACACTTATTTACTTCCCTTAACGCCAATTTAATCTTAACCATGTGAAGGGAAGTTATTCCAAATCAAATCCATACATTACAAGAAATAACCCTAGCCATTCAATTAGGACAAAAGTAATGGCACCCTATAAGAGCAGTAAGAGTTATTGTGTGTGAGTGAGTATTGTAGCGGACACACCATCACTGGAACATTTAGCACACACCACACTTAGGATGAGCTTTATTTCCCCCGCCATTTTCTATTATGGAATTTTGTGGGCGTGGCTAAATGTGACATGAAGGTACTTTCGTGCTTTCAAGCAAAGTGCTAAATTACAGCTGATTTGCATTCAAAAAAAAAAAATCAGACACTTGAGTAAATCCGGCAAGAATCTTTAGTTTGGTTTTGGCCACGAAAACATTTACATACAAATTTACTAAAATACTGATGAAAGCAGCCCCAATTAGAGCTGAGTGCAAATGTTTACGTCCCGTTTCAGCCACGTTTAAGACGTCATGTAGATCAACAGGACATTTAGCTTGTTTTGGTTTCACAGATGTTTCTTTAACATAAATGTATTAAAAGTGTATGTTAAGATATATTTAAAAAAGTATAAAAAAAAAAAACAATGACAAAAATGTTGACATAAATATTGTCTAAGAACTTTCATGTCTGCTCTTAACCTTTATAAACACCTCCAAAACTTTTACATCCTCTGAACAGCTTTTTTGTAATGTTCAGCTTGTAGCCGCTCTCTCTCTCTCTCTCAGCTTTGTTCAGATCAGGTTAAAAACGTCGGAGTTACGCATGTAACCCTGTTCCCTGAGAAGGGAACGAGACGTTGCATTTAGCATAACAGTATGGGAACGCCTTGTGCACGTGACCGGTATCCGAAGCTTGCGTAAAATCATGCCTCTACTTATAGGCCTGCCATGATCAGGTGACGTGGCAATTAAGCACGTCGCATGATATATATATGGCACCTGTGAACCACGCCGCCAGCCTCTATTATCTGAAGCGAAGACGCAATTCACAGGCCTGCCCCGGTATGACAGTGCTATGTAACGTCTCGTTCCCTTCTCAGGGAACGGGGTCACATGCGTAACCCTGACGTTCCCTTTCAAAGGGAACTTCGACGTTGCATTTAGCATAACAGTATGGGAACGGGAATACCCACTCCGTCATACCGAGGGTACGGCCTGTTCAAAAATACCCAAGCCCGAGGGTCACTGCAAGACACTCGAGCCCGGGGTGGAATGAATATCCAGGCTGTAATAACGAATGACTGTGTGAGGCGTAGACCACCCTGCATCCGCACACACATCCTGCAAGGATACCCCTTTGGACAAAGCCTTCGAGGAGGCGACCGCCCTAGTGGAATGAGCTCTTATGCCCAGAGGCGTGGCAAGACCGCGTGTCGTAAGCCCTAGAGATTGCTTCCACTATCCAAGTAGAGATGCGCTGCTTTGACACAGCATCACTTTTCGTTTCGCTGCCAAAGCAGACTAGTAGCTGCTCCGACTTACACCACTGGCCGGAGCAGTGGACGTAAGTACAGAGAGCCCTTACTGGACACAGCAGGTGCATCCTCTCTTGTTCCAGTGTGAGGAACAGAGGAGGGCAGAAAGCCTGCAACACCACAGGGTGGGCAGCCGATGTAGGCACTTTAGGAATATAATCCGGCCTAGGATACAGGAAGGACTTGGCTTATGCAGGGGTAAAGTCAAGGCAGGGAGGGGCAAAAGAGAGAGCTTGTAGCCCTCCCACTCGCTTGAGAGATGTCAGGGCCAGTAAAAGAGCTAACTTTAGAGTCAGAAGCTTCTCAGAGGCTGACTCTAAGGGCTCAAATGGGGCCCCTGACAGACCTTCCAAGACCACAGCAAGGTCCCAGGAAGGTATGCATGGCCTGCAGATGGGCCTCAGCCGTCTGACACCATGCATGAACCTCGAAGTCAGAGGATGTTGCCCCACACAGGCTCCATCAACAGGGGCATGGCTGGCCGAAACGGCGGCCAAGTAACCCTGACTGTAGAAGGAGCCCAGCCCGCTGAGAAACGTTCCATTAGAACTCCAGGACTGTAGCTATTGTGCAGTTCACTAGGTCTAGCTGACGTTCCTCACACCACAACACAAAAAGCTGACACGTGAGTGCATACGATTTCCTTGTGGATGGGATCCACTCTAGGGGCTCGAATGGGGCAGCCGACAGACCTTCCAGGACCACAGAAGGTCCCAGGAAGGTATGTGCGGCCTGCAGATGGGCCTCAGCCATCTGACACCACGCATGAACCTCGAAGTTAGAGGATGTTGCCTCACAGAGGCTCCATCAACAAGGGCGTGGCTGGCTGAAATGGCGGCCACATAACCCTGATTGTAGAAGGAGCCCACCCCGCTGAGAAATGTTCTTGTAGGAGCTCCAGAACTGTAGCTATTGCGCAGTTTACTGGGTCTACAGTGGATCCCTGCGGACGGGAATCTCCCAAGGAGTGCCATCTTGCAGGGATATTATCTCTCAGCCATGTTCGAGCTGCCAAAAGGGTGCTACTAGCAGACTGTCTTGGCGAACTCTCACTAGAGCTTGTGGGAGCAGAGCGATGGGGGGAGCAGCATACAGATGTGACCTCGGCCACGTGTGGACTCGAGATCCAGCTTTATCTTGCTCAGTGTTGATAGGATTGACACTACGCATGTTGGGGATAGAAACGCCCTCGTCGTAGTAGAATCCTATAACCCCTAGAAAAGTTGTCCACTGCACCGGGGAAAGCATACTTTTCTGAGATTCAACCTGAGCCCCAAGCTCTTCATGTGGGTGAGAACAACATCTCGATGTTGAACCGCCAGCTCCCTGGTTCGTGCAAGAATTAACCAGTCGTCCAAGTAGTTTGGTACACAGATGTCCTGGAGTTCCAATGGAGCCAGAGTGACATCCATGCACTTTGTGAAGGTGCGAGGGGATAAAGCTAGCGATATTCCTATGTGGAAATATGCACCTTTTAGATCTATCGCCACAAACCAGTTCTCGGACTGGATCTGTGGAACGATAAGTTTGAGCGTCAGCCTCTGAACCTGTATGTCCGAAGAGTACGTTTCAGATGACGCAGATCTAAAATTGGCCGCATACTCCCACTTTTTTGCGGAACAGGAAATAAAGGCTGTAAACCTCCCTCCCTGGGGGAACAGGGTACATGTTCTATGGCCCCATTGTCCAAATTGAGCTTACTTCCTGCGCTAACATCGGGCTCTGGTCTGTGCTGACTGCTGTGGTGAGCACACCTGTGAACGGGGGAGGGGGGGGGGGGTCAGGCTATAACTGGACCCGGTAACCCTTTCTATGTTAGACAGAACCCATGGAGACACATTTGGCAGTAGCTTGCATGCTGCCCGATGGACTTTTAGTGACGTTAGCTATTCCACATTCTATTGGAGGGAAGCATCAGATTTTCGTTGCCCTGTGTCAGCTCGCTGACCAGAGAAAACCGAAAACTTGGGGACCGCCTTGGCTAGGGGAGCACTGGGGGCTACCTGCCCTAACAACCTCATGTCCCCAGATACATCCCTCCACGGCCCCTCAGGACCGCTCTCTTTGCCTGCTTGGCCTTTATGACCATTCTCAGATCAGGCCTAACAGCAGACCACGACTATGGCCGCCCGGTTCCCCTGGCTGTCTGCGGGGTTGGCGGGCTGCCAAACTCACCTTCTGGGTCTCCCTCACACAAGTGCTGGCCCAGGCTCCACTCGTGGACGCCCAGGTGAGCTCGAGACAACAAGCCATATGACGAGCTCACTCAGCACGTCTGCTTGGTAGGCCTGCAACCCTGTCATTGTCTGCAGTGACCCACAAGCAAGACTACTACTGCAAAGGCTTGCCCACCAATGCCACCTTGGATGCAAGCTGGCCCCCGTAATTACCTGCCGTCGGTGGAGAGAGGTAGCTAGCAAGCGCCTCCTCCACCTTGGGCATAGCTAAATAGCCATGCCGTTCATTCCCACAATGGCCGAATAATCCAACATCGTGGGGTTATGAATATGGCTTATGTGGTTTTCCCCCAGAAGCCTGAGATTGTGTCATAAACTTCTGGAAGACAGGGGAGTTTCTGCAGTGTGAGGGATTTACTTTCACTGGGTAATCACTTCAAGCAGCTCTTTATATGCTGCTCTCAGTTTTTAACACATCCTTCTAACTCCTCGGAGTCAGAGAGGAATTATTACCCTTTTGCCTTTCCATAGCAGAAGGAGTCATCGCGACGCAAATTCCAAAATCCAGTGGAGAGCCAAACGCAGAAGACAGAGCAAAAGATAGAGCAGCGCTCATCTCCGGCTCCTCTTCCGGATCTAAGAGATCCCCCGAACCTGAGACGGTTGGCTGCCTCGGCAGCGGCCCAGATCCGCGAGGCTCTGAAACCCGACTTGCTTCGGCTTCCGCTTTTTTTTTCCGAGAAGAGTGCGTGTCGCGAGTCGAGCTGCTTAATGTAGCGTTACCATGCACAGCCTCTCGAGGCCGCCATCGCATACTACACCGCTAACACTTCACCCAGAAAGTGTGCACTTTTCCCCGTGATGAAATGGGCGCAAGCCGTTACACACTTCCTGAATTCTTTCTCGCTCATTAGTTACCTCTCTTTTTCTTTAAAAAAAGGATAGAAAAGTTCAGAGATTTTGAGAAAATAGAGTAGAAATGAAGCGTTTTTGTCACACAAACAACAGACATGCAGTCTCGCTGAAGATAATAAGGCTGGCGGCGTGGTTCACAGGTGCCATATATATATATATATATCATGCGACGTGCTTAATTGCCACGTCACCTGATCATGGCAGGCCTATAAGTAGAGGCATGATTTTACACAAGCTTCAGATACCGGTCACGCGCACAAAGCGTTCCCATACTGACATGCTAAATGCAACATCGAAGTTCCCTTTGAAAGGGAACAAGATATTTTCCAGATAAAACTTTTTTTTTCCTGAATAGTACTATAGTGATGAATATTCCATCATTAAAACATTGGGGACGCAAACTTTTGCACTTCACGGTTTCTACCTTAAACAAGTTTCAAAAGTACACTACAACCTTGAAACACACTAGCGCGCTAAAAGCACAAGCTTTTATACTCCGAATCATTTTACGACCTTAAAATGAACTTTTAAAGAAGATGAAATCTGGTTAGTGTCGTTTTTTTTTTATACTCTTCATCCTTAAAATCTAAACAGTCAGTAATTTAATTAGAGCGCGGTCTCGCTTGTAAGAAGCCGGTGCTCACATGCTAACAGCTCGTCTAGACACAGAAATCTAATTAGGTACAGAAGAAGCAGCAAATCAAATTTGCTTAATGTGTCCAGGCTAAACATCACCCAAGAGACAGTGGAGGAGCTCATTAATCACATCAGGCTCTTCTGCTCGAGTGTCCTCCCTCGGTCAGCATCCTCCATACTGACCCAGCTCTCGCCTTACCTACTGCTTTATTCTCCCCTTAACCTGCATCTGTTCAATTAAAACTGTACATTTCTCTAGATTAATATATACTTGTTCATCATAGTCATTACTACAGTGGTTCTCATCAATTTTGTATCCGGGTGAAACGGCACAAAAAAAAGTGATCAATCTGGATTTATCCAAAACAACACTACAGTACTAGAACTTTGCAATATTCATTTTTCCTCCTGCTTGCGATTTAAAAAAAAAAATGTTTTAATCTCCCAGAACTGACAGAAAATAAATAAATACAGGAAAATCAGCATTTCCACCATTTCCAGTTTAACAAGTTCCCATTTCTAACAATCAACACCATTAAAATAATTTATAAAGTGTTCGATTTGGAGATTTGTCCACTTCATTATAAACCATTTTAATCTCTTTAGGTATCTTTTGCATGAAAAAAAAAAAAAAAGTGGCTTCTCCCCCCCCTCATTTTCGGTCACAATTTTTTGGCGACATCGCCAAAATCTAGTTACGCGATGTTAGCTGTATACACGTGTTAGCTATGCATTTTATTCCAGAACATTCTCTGTTTACTGCAACAGAAAGTGGAAGTGCCCCAAGTCAAGTCACAAGCATGCAAGATGGAAGCACAGGACAGGGCTTCCAGGTAGTTCAAAACCACCTACGCGACTGTCAGTCATTCCAGATTCATATCCGGAGCGGCTCTGTTGTTTTAATTAGGGGCGAAAAACAAACCCTGCAAATGTTGGTGTGTTAAATTGTAGAGATTCTAATGGAGCAAAATATGCAAAGCTTTGGAGACCTGGTAATATATAATGTAACGGAATATAATTTGAGTAATTACTTAAAAAATAAATAAAGAAATAAAAGCAGTATAACACTGACTATGTTTACATGGACAGCAGTAATCTAATTACTGACCTTATTCTGAATAAGACAATATCGTGATTAAGGTGTTTACATGAGTTGCTTTTAGACTATTCCTTTCATGTACCCGTTTTACATGTTATAGAACACAGATGGATTTACAGCACACGTCATTACGTCACCACGCCACACCGTCCGACGTCCCTCCAGAATTTCACGTATCGACATACAGTTCACCTTCGTTATGGTACCGTATACAGTTTTGGGTGTTTCATTTTTCATTTTACGAAGGCTTCAAGTGCAGTTAATTATTTGTCATGCTGTACGTGCAAATAGACGACTGCTTGAAACCGGGGGCTGCGTCCAAAACCACGTACTTACCGTCTATATAGTGTACAGAAATACATGTATTTCTAATACATGCCGAGATATGCGTTTCTCCTACTATATAGCAGGTAAGTACACGGTTGGGACGAAGCCGTGCTCTCCTGTTTGCCATCAAACGCTTGAACACTTGTGTGTACATGTCCTGTCGCAAAATGCGGTGAAAACTCCATGATGTTAATAGTGTGATTAAGGTGTTTATATGTCAATAATACACTTCGATAATGCAAAAAAAACAAGAATACTCAACATGTGTTAATTCGATTGGTGTTTACTTCGAGTATGACTTTAATCGGATTAAGGTCATCAATAATCGCTGTTTACATGGTAGTTCCTTAATCAAAGTATTGTCTTAATCGGGTTAATATGTGATTATTGTTGTCCATGTAAATGTACTGAGTATGTAGAGAAGATTAAATGTTTATATAACACAAGCGTAATAATCCACTATGTTCTGTTACGCCGGTTCCACTGCTGTTGCTCAGAGGTCGTTTCTAACCTTATCTGCGTGTTGGATAAACATCGTGTGTTATAATCACGGCACTGCTGAGCATAACTAAACCAAACAACATTCTCGTTTTGGGTAACACTGCCTCACATTTTACTTTCATTAAAAATGTTGTTAAGGAAGAACAACAAGAAGATTTGATCATTTTCCTTTTTGTGCTTTTTTTTTTTTAAAAACGGTTGATTAATACCATGACACCATGGAACTGATATTTTTTAAGACTTGTTTATTTCCTACTGAAAATTTCATGGCGTAACACCACTAGCGCACTCTTATCTATAAGATGACGATTCAGGTCTTAACAACATTCGAGTGTGTGTTTGTTCTGCGTGGAAAACGCTAGAGATAAAAATCACACGAGGAAGTGTTTTGGAGCATAGGGCAGAGAGGCTGCAACACATCAGCAGTGATGCACTCAGGATCGAGTCAGATTAACACTCGACACGACTCGTTTTATAGAGGAGTAAAAAAAAAAAAATTTCTAAATCCGCTTTTCACAAGAACCGGCTGCGTGTCACACACCAGCTTATAATAGAGCATGATTTTAAAAGGAATGAAATAACATACGCGCTGCGAGAAATTATACTCATATCCTACAAACAGCTGATGTTTACATTTCAGCATCACATTTCCGATAAATCAAGAATGTTTCTGCTCAGAAGGTGTTGATAAGTTTTCTAGAACAGCAGTTTTACGACATCATGACCGAGGAGTTTACACTTCTTTGCGGTTTCTTGGTAACAAGCTGCATTTTTCTAACAAGCTGTGACTAAAACAGAAATACTCCACGTCTTAATTCAATTTGTGTTTACTTTGAGTAGGACTTTAATCGGACTGAGATCATCAATAATCGAGTATTGTCTTAATCGGGTTAACATTGGATTATTGTTGTCCATGTAAACGTACTGAGACATGTACACACCTTAATCACACTATTAACGTTGTGTGGGAGTTCTCACCGCATTTTGCTACAGGACACGTACACACATAGCAGTGTTCAAGCGTTTAATGGCAAACAAGAGAGCAGGGCTGCGTCCGAAACCGCGTACTTACCTACTACATAGTAGTTTAAATACACATATCTTGGCTACTACATAGTAGTTAAGTATGCGGTTTGGGCACACAGCCCATGGCTTCAAGCAGTCGTCTATTAGCACATATAGCATGACAAATAATTAACTGCACTTGAAGCTTCTGTAAAGTTAAATATAAAAACGTAAACACCCAAAACTGTATACGGTACCATAACGAAGATGAACTGTATGTTGATACGTGAAATTCTGAAGGGAATGTCAGACGGCGTGGCGTGGTGACGTAATGACATGTGCCGTTAATCAATCTATGTTCTATAACATGTAAAACATAAAAGTAGCATTCTAAAAGCGACTCATGTAAATACCTTAATCACAATATTGTCTTATTCAGAATAAGGTCAGTAATTAGATTACTGCTGCCCATGTAAACGTAGTCACTGGGAGAGACTGAGGGGGGGAGTGTGTGTGTGTGTGTGTGTGAGCGAGAGAATGCTTTTTCAGACTCTTCCTTAATAATTAAGGATGATTGTTGTTTTTGTCATTGTTTTCCTCTGGAAAAAGTCAAGCAGAAGTGTGTATTATTCACACAGTAAAGAAGTCCACACACTAACTCACAGGCTACACGCAGAACTTCTTGCAGGAAGACCTGCTCCAGGATCAGCCATGAATACAAACACAGAAACATCACATTTTCTGTGTTTTTATTTACGCAGAAAATAACCAAGAAAATAAACTACCATGTGTAGTGAGCACATGGAATGAAGAGGAAGGTTGTTTGGGATTCTGAAGAACTGTGCATTGGAGGCTTCAATTTTATTGTTATTATATGTTATTATTATTTCTGAGGAAAAAACTAATTAAATTTTCATTCACTACTTTTTTTTTCTTGTTTGTTTTTTAATGTGAGCTGGAACCGCATTGTACATTTCGGGTATATGAAAAATATTCCCCGTGTAACGAGGCAAAAAAATATGATCTATTAGCATACAAAATAATAATGTCTTTAACAGAGCTGCACCGATGTACCGGCCATCGGCTGATAGTTTAAAAACATCCGATGATCAGGTTTATTTAATTAAGGGTAATAATATAATTAATGTGACATTATATAATTCTTATTTACAGTCTCATTTATTATCATTATGCTGTTATGTTTTTAAGCATATAATGGGTTTAAAAATATATATCAATACTAGAGATGCACCGATGTATCGGCCAATAATCGGTATCATTTAAAAACATACGATGATCAGGGCCGATTATATCCTGTCAATCAAAAGAGGGAAGGAAAACACATCGAATTCATGCTGTGTAAAGAGGATGTCTCTTGTGTGGAATTACTTTGAATTGTCAAAGCTAAAGCGGAGGCTGCTTCAGCTAAAAAAGCTAAATGCCAAACAAAGGCTAGCGTGACTCCCTCTATCGCGCAAGTATTTGACAGCACCAGAAAATTCCAATCTGAAGCAGAAAAGCTCGAGAAAGTACTCGGAAAGTAATGGAGTTTATGGCGCTTGATGATCAACCATTCTCCGTAGTGAAAGACACGGGATTTCAGCGACTGGTAAGACACCTTTACAGAGTCGGCGTTATTTTGCGGACGTCTGTTTACCAGAGCTATACAACCGTGTGGCAGATCATATTCATGAGCTGCTTCATAATGTGAATTAATAGCATTCAATACATTAAGAAATCTTCCTTTAATCTTCAGAATTGAGTTCATGTGTTAATGTTAATGTGAGTAATGTCTTTTCTGTTTATGAGACCAGTTACAGTGAAACAACTTGTTGAAATGGAGAGAATAAAGTTTTTATTTGCATTTCTTACAGAATTGTGGGATTAATTATTATTCATTTAAAAGAAGGCAGAAAAGGCAGAACCACCAAACTTTCGGTATCGGCCGATATCACTCTAAATAATCGGTATCAGCTGAGAAATTTAGTATCGGTGCATCTCTAATCTTTAATGAACGTAACAAATTCCCTTATTAGTTTTAGTTACACTCTGCACTTTTTGTCTTTTCCAAAACTGTGGTTGCACACACGGTTTCATTTTTATCACCATTTTTTAAATCACCAACTTTATAACAGAAATAATTAACATCTAAACTTCTAAATTAACTTCTAAATTAACAGATGTGGCACTTTATTGCAGATCTATTTAATCATTGTTTCAATTAAAATATTCTGACGTTTTATTGTTATTTTTGAACAAACATTTTCAGTAACTGAAATTTTCACATGTATTTCCAATCTGTAATATCACTCATGCATTATATTTACATTTCTGCTGGCTGGGTCGTGTTTATTTAACACACTTGGGCATATTTGTGTATAATGAATAACATTGTGTGTGTGTGTGTGTGTGTGTGTGTGTGTGTGTGTGTGCGTGATGTAACATGGTCAGATGGTCAGACGGCTGTAGTCCTGTCTCAGGGACAGATTGCAGAGGAAATGCCAGTTCTTCTGCTTCATCCAACTCCACACACACACACACACACACACACACACTCACTCATACAGGCGATTAAATGATTAAACGAGTTCTGTTCAGGATTGGGTTGTTTCCATCGAGCCAGATTACAAGTGTGTTTTCAAGGACGGAGCAAGGACGCAGAAACTGCAGCTTCAGAGATTCAAAAAGTGCCTGATTTTTAAATCACCAGGTCTTTAAAAAATAATAATAATAATAATAATAATCATTTTAATAATTACAACTCAATTTTTAGTGATGTATTAAAGTGATCTATGATCTTTTACATAATAATAATAATTGTTATTTCTATAGCATCTTTCATATATTCAGTATAAAGTAAAACTAGTGAAAAGGCAAATAGTAATGCAATGATGGAAAGAAAATATTAATACAATATTTTAAAAAGTGCATAGAAGTAAAATACAGCTACACCATTTACAATAATAAAAGCACTGACACATTTAAATAAGAGTGAGGCAAAGAATAAAAGCTAGTTAAAAGCTAACATGAACAAATGTTTTTAGTCTTTTTATTTTGCGACGGAGCTTGACAAAATGTTTAATGCTAATTTGGCCACACCCCTTAACAACAATATCATTTATAAAAAAAAAATTTAAAAAAAGAGAGATTTATTTTATTGGATGTACACAAGACTGGTACAGGATGTGTCATCAGAATGTTTTTTTAGACCTACTATCATGTTGGCCATACAAAAAGATTTGAAAGATCAATTTTGATTCACTCAGAGTAAATCCCTGCGATGAGATTTCTGCTCGGATACGAGGGATCAGTGTGAGTGTGTGTGTTGTGATGACAGACTCGGAGCTGTTGCGTGGGCTGTGCTGACTGAGAGGTGAGCAACGTTACTCAGAGCTCATCACGCCAAAACACAGTGACAATGCTGCCCAGACCTCATTCTCTCTCTCCCCGTGTGTGTGTGTGTGTGTGTGTGTGTGTGTGTGTGTGTGTGTGTGTGTGTGTGTGTGTGTGTGTGTGTGGGGAAAATGAAAATGTACCCTTTATGTGTTATTTTACAGAGATGACCATATTCACAAACTGGAGATAAATACGAGCAGTCAACATTCTCACAACACATTCTCGCGAGGCTAATGAAAGTGTATTATGTTTAAGTAATCCAAAAATCAAGTGTACTTGCATTTAACAACAAGAAACGCTTGATAAAGATCTCCCATGATCCGCTCAGACGACCTTGACATGTTGAGAACGTACTATATGTGCTGTATTTGTATGCAACAAACTGTCCACTGCAGCTAAAGGATAGCTTGGTAAAATATCAAACACTTGAGATTCTCGATTGGCACAAAAATGTCACATCCCATAAACAGCCAACAGCTTCTTCTTCATGCCTGACATCCTCCATGCTTTTCTTCTTTAACTTTTCCTCTAGTCTTTATTCAGCTAATCTCCTCTCGCACACACATCCTGATCATTTCCTAGGCATCGGCCCAAGTCTAAATTTGTTTGCCGAAGCTGTAACATTAAGTTTTCTGACATCAACAGGAAGTAACTTGTTTCACCAACGTTCTATAACATTAAACGTAACTTGGGGACGTGCCATTATAGGAAAATAAAATCACCTTCGGGGTGCTAACAGTAACTCCGCTTCACTACACCACCACATCACTCAGCATTTCACCGTTTCACACACACAAACACACACACAGCACATAGATTTCCTGTGTTAATCTTTTTGTCTTGGTTTCTGTGAGCACATCTTCTGTACTGATGTCTCTCTTTGATTTTGTGCTCTAACTTGCAGAGGGTTTTTTGTACTTTTTTTTTTGTTGAATTGGTGAAATCGCAGTTGCATGAAATAGTTTCGCACGGTCTTTCACAGTGATGTTAGTTGGTAAATGAGAACTTTTAGCTGTACTCATGTCCGACGCACGTGAAACAAAGAGAGCTTTGGCTGATTGCGCGTCACATGATGCGTCTCAGCCCGGATCTGCAAAAAATCTGTGGTAATTTTGAAAAATTGCAAGCTCCTCTGAATATTGCAGTGTTTCCTCGATTTTGCGTTCATTTCTGCAATTGCAAAAATCGCTAAATCCTTTTTTTTGTTTGTTTTTTTTTTTTTTTTTTTTTTTTTTTTTTTTTTTTAACATTGAGCCAATTGAGCCTAGCATGCTACGAGCCACAGATCTGTGAAGCCAACTCGGTTTGGAGGCAGAGAAGTCATGCCAGGATTGTGCAAACGGACTTCCATTTGTTTGACAAGCGTCTGTTTGTGTGTGTGTGTGTGTGTGTGTGTGTGTGTGTGTTTGACTGGTCTTCTTAATATTCCAAAATGCTACGAGCTGTCTTGTTCAAACACTTCCCATCTGCAGCTTGGGCAGAGGAAAACTAGCCCAGCCACATTTGCATTTTAATTCACATTCAATCACCCTGTGTGGAGGTGTGTGTGTGTGTGCGTGAGCATGTGTGTGTGCGTGTTGCCTAAGAAAAGAAACACTACCCAAAGTTTTTTTCCCCCTACTTTTGTTTTTTTTTATCAACACTTTCAATCTGATCCCAGATGACACAAATGACACAATGCTCTGTATCCCCCCCCCCACCCCATCTCTTCCCCCCCCCATTCTCTCCATCTCTCCAAATCCATTTCATAACATCGTCGGATGGACAATAGTCAACAGATTTACAGTCTCTCTGACACACAGACACCCGCGTGTGTGTGTGTCTCTCTCTCTCTCACTCATGAACATTTGCTCATGGTCGTCGCTGCCAGGCCACCACACGACATTAAACCGGCATGAATATCCACTTCACACATTCTCCGATTTGTGTATCCAAGGGCCTTTCTTCTCATTTCAGGTCTCTTCTTCATATTCTCTCTCTCTCTCTCTCTCTCTCTCTCTCTCTCTCTCTCTCTCTCCTGGGCTGATGGCTATAATGCGAATGCAGTACAGGATGATTGGCAGGGTGGAAATAGGAGAGAAAGCCATGTTCTCACTCTCATTCTTGCTGATTAAACTCTGAGATGATTCGAGATCCAGGGTTCTGGTGCTCTCTCTCTCTCTCTCTCTCTCTCTCTCCCCCTCCCAGCATTCCTCATACCTGACAGCTCCATCACTCATATACCGCAGTCTGCTTTTCCTCAATACTGTAACATCAGGTCTAATGAAGTGAAAATGAAACAGGATTTCTATTCGCTCACAAGTCTGAGGTTTGCACTGAAGAAGTCACACGCATGAAGCAAACATGAGGCGAATGTAACCGTTTTTCAAGGTCAAAAATCGTACATGCTACGTTTCGATTTCGGCACCTCTCAGCATTGATAGCGTCCAATCCTGGGTGAATTCTCCCGTTTTGCACTCCTGTGTTCCTGGCATAAGCTCCAGATTCATCAGGACCATGACCAGGACAGAAAAAGCAACCAGGAGGCAAGATGGACTATGAGCTTTGTCCATAAATATGCACTGAAGAAAGAAAAGGGTCCAGATTGACAAACTGAGGTTCACTTGTTAACCCAAAGTGTTTGTTTTATGGAAAATCAATATCAACCCCTTCACACGAAGAACAGAGAAGAAACTAAGCTCTCAAGACAACAAGAACAAGTCAAGTGGTGCTTCACTGGGCTGCGGTTATGCATAAAAAAATAAAACATACTTGGGGACTTTTTCTCAGCCGTGTTGTCTGGTTTAAATCGCAATTTGAGTCTCTTGCGCTAGAAGCACTCAATCCTGAGCTTGGATCTGATTCTGCTTCACTTGCAGTTCAATAAGATGGCCCATAAAATGAATAAAGACTCTCCAGATAATAATGCAAATGTACTTGATTGGCTTTCAGCATTCTTAATTCCCCAGAGCTGAACTCCTAAGACATTCTGATTGATAGGAGCACCTTGTCATGACCTTTGGTGACCTTTTACCTTAACATAAAGGATGAAATCGATAGCACACTTTGGAGGAAGTCGTTATGGTGGAAGATGAACGTCAACCTTGGGCAGGAGACAAGGTCAGGAAGGTTTGGTACAGAGATGAGCTATCGAGCATATCGAGCACCGAGGATACGGAGAATGAAGGATTGACCGAGAAACCGTTCGGGGTGGGACGTGACCTTTGTCTTTACCACGTCTCAGCAGTCAACTCGACGTTCTCATCTTGCTCATCAACTCTCCGCTATCGGACCTGGTGCTGTAGGATTTTAACATGGAAATAAGGAGCATGTGGAAGGGAGCCATTTAGCAGCCAGTCTGAATAATCAGTCAAATTCATTCTCAACGGGTTTTTATTAAATGAGGCTTTAAACGGATTAATGCTGATCCATTATCGGCCTCGTGATGAGCAAATAAACAATCAGAGAGGAAACAGTATGGAACAGGACGACTGGGGGATGGCACGGGATTACAGTTCCATGGAGGAATGTGAAAATCTGTTCGTCAGTAAACTCGAAGAAAGAATGACCGCAAGGAAGCAAGACTTTCCATTAATCATTGCAGTACCTTTTTGCAGCATCAGCACTTTGCCATCTAATATTCAGATCAAAGCTCACTATTTATTCATCACAGCCACAGACGCTCATTAATTCATTCCGATCGCCCGATGAACCGAGGAACACTGAGGCTGCATCGAGGTTTATTCTTCAAGATCTATCGGTGCGCCTTTGCTTTCTCTGAGCTGATCAAGCCCTCTGGACGCCGCATGGTCTGTTCCGGGATTCAGAGCAGCAGCAGCAGCAGCGTGTCTGAGGTCAGCAAGAGTTGTTCCAAGATCAGTCAGGAAATGAGCAGAGGAAGATAAAGCAAGCATGACGCTGATTTTGAGAAAAGGACGAACCATCTGAGGGATTCTCCACCAATCACTGGAGATCTTGCTTTCCCAGGTGCATCTTTTATGATGGAATTGGGATGTTCTGCAATCGATTAGCGACCAACACTTAGTCGTGCCTACTCAACGTGGCTCAAGGTCCCTTTCCAGAACCTTCACACTATCTGTCCCTCAGTGGTGGAATGATTCCAACCTCAATCCAGACCACAGAATCTGTCACTATTTTCAAAAAACAGCTAAAGACCCACCTCTTCCATGAACACATAACTAACCCCTAAAATGCCAATCCCACATTATTTTGAAAAAAATAAATAAATAAAAATTACTCTAGCTGTTACACCTCTACTCTGCGCACTTTGCTTCTCTAGAACTCAATTAAAAGATCTTGTATGGTAGCACTACTTGTATTGTTCTCCGCTTGATATATCGCTTTGCTTATATTTCCTCATTTGTAAGTCACTTTGGATAAAAGCATCTGCTAAATGAATAAATGTAAATAAAGGTAAACGCACATGATATTTAGATTCAGGGCAGGACATTCTTTAGTCATTATACATGAGCACCTAGAGCCCTGGTATGGACCTATTGTTTCCAAAAACCTGCATGATTCATGGAAATACAGTATATATAAATAAATAAAAATAATTTTTAAAAAAGAGATAAAGCAGACTAAACCAAAAATTCCAACGTTCAAGTCAAATATAACTAATATAAGCAAATTGCCAGCGTAAAGTGTATTTACACTCAATCAGTACAAAAATCTTTAACAAACTATAACTACCGGCTTCAAATTCCCCACATAAAAACATCTACACACTGATATCAGCTCTGATTGCTCAGATGGTGTTGATTAAAATCGCAGGTTTATATTAACGCGCTCGTTCTAAAACGTTACCGTTTCTATAGCAACACCTCGTTCATAGGGACTTGAATGATACAGCAGATGTGCCACATTAATACATGAAAAAAATCGTTGATAGGGTGAAATTTTCTGTAAACAGAAGCTTACTTAACATTTATGGAAGGAGTCTCCAGTGTAAAGCATCATCAGGACAGAGGAAATTACACTTCTTCGCAGTTTCTCGGCAACATGACAAGATTCTCGATAAGGAATAAAGAGAGGCTGGTGAGGGAACGACTGTTTATAGCTGCTATATCGTAAGTGAGAACAGGAACTAACTTGTTTCACGGACATTCCACAATGTTCAATGCAGCAGTAAATGAATTTTCATTCATTTTAATTTTTTAAGGTATGACGTGATGTTATATAAAAATTGTAATCTTTTGCAAATTACCTATAGTACAAGGGGAATAAAACACTTGGGGGGGGGGTGCTGTTATAGGAATTATAAGCGCTTTATTTGTAACTTATCTGAATCTGTCTCTGTGGCCTGTCTGCTATGAGAAATTAAATTTTGGGTGAAATGAGTTTGGGAATGGATTTTGGCAGGCAGTGGTGGCAGGTCGCAGATTAAGGAGCTCCTGTGGTTACTTTATGGACATGAATAACAAGCCATGTGTTCACACTGCATCTTAATTAACGCCATTAGAATGAGCTGAGTCAGAACACTGACAGTATTCTACCAAATATGGTCAAATATGCACACACACAAACACACACACACACACACACACACACACACAGATGAAATTATTTTTCCTGCTATATTGTAGTGGTATGAAGTAATAAATCTGTTGTTTGTGCTGTTTTATTGTTTGCTTTGTTTCTATCCACTGTGGTTTTCTTGGACGGAAGCTGAATAAAAATCTGGTCAACAAAACATTAAAATAGGTTAATCAAATACATAATTTTTTTTTTTTTTTTTTTTTTAAATATTTAGCATGCTTTTAGAGCTCATTACGAGCCATTTCCACTCAAAGTTCTACCCAAAACTGCAACAATGGCAGTGATAGCATAAGGAGCAAAAATATAAACACCCTCCAAACCCAACCACAAGTAATTTCACTAATTAATTAAAACCAGTTGGTGACTTAAGAGTGGATTCATTACTTTAACATCTTATGTGAAGCTTGTTAAATGAGGGATCACACATGAATGCAGTTAGCGCAGAAGTATAAATCTTCACACACACACACACACACACACACACACACACACCACAAAGACATACGGCTGAACTCAGCAGGGGGCAGTAAAGCGATCGAGCCTAAACCTACAATTTATGTATTTATTCATCGCTGAGAAACTGCACTTTAAAAAGTCGGGCAATTTTCCAGGTCATCGGTCAAAGCAGCCAAGTCAGAGGAACATCCCTCCTGTTGTCACGGCGATAACGTGGTTGAGGTGCGGGCAGTGTGTCAGCGGGGTTCAATATCATGCAATCGGGCACGTGTGAGGTTCACTGTCTTAATGAGTCTGAAAGGTCAAATATCTCCTCAGAAGATTAATGGGGTTTTAGATGGAACATGGGCACCAGAGGGCATCACCAGAGCGGACCAGAGCCGAGGTGCTGGCACGCTGACGGGATACAGGAACCCACAGAAGAAAGAGCTTTTATTTTATTAAATAAAACACCAGCACAGCGTAAAGCCTGGTGTGGGATCAATACGTACAATTTTTCACTGAACTCAAACATGTAATGCCATACCGATAAGAGGATTATTGTAGATAACATCAAAAAACTTTATTTCAAGGTGCAAGGTTTCTCTATTTTTCTTAAACAGGGTACTCTAGGTTTAAAAGATATTTTCATAAACACTAATCTTGCGTTTACACAAGCAACTGTTCACTTCCTAGTCAAGTTCGTTTGTGAAGGCTCTGGAGACAGCAACAAGGAACGAGTGATTAGATTTAGTAAACTCCCTGGACACACCGCCAAGATCCTAAACATTCAGCTTGACTATCTAAAATAAACACTGGATTGATTTGTACATTATACAATTACGAGTTACAACATCTCTGTGTAGTATTGTTAGAAATGCAACATCAGGGGGAAAAAAGTCCAAAAATCATTTGTGAAGGCATGCAGAGTGATGAAAATGAATACTGCATTATCACTGTTAAACTATACTGTTACACTACACTGTTACACTACACTGTTACTCTGTTAAACTATACTGTTACACTACACTGTTAAACTATACTGTTACACTACACTGTTAAACTGTTCTGTTACACTAAATGTAAATGGCGCACTTATATAGCGCTTTTATCCAAAGCGCTTTTACACTGTGTCTCATTCACCCATTCACGCATACACTCACACACCAGTGGTAGCAGAGCTGCCATGCAAGGCGTTAACTTGCCATCGGGAGCAACTTGGGGTTCAGTGTCTTGCCCAAGGACACTACGGTATGTGGAGTCACGTGGTCCGGGAATCGAACCGCCAACCCTACGATTAGTGGACAACCCACTCTACTACCTGAACCACAGCCACACTACACTGTTAAACTATACTGTTACACTACACTGTTACACTATACTGTTACACTGTTAAACTATACTGTTACACTACACTGTTAAACTATACTGTTACACGACACTGTTACACTGTTAAACTATACTGTTACACTGTTAAACTATACTGGTACACTAGCTGCGTTTACATGGACAACAATAATCCACTCTTAACCCGATTAAGACCATACTTTGATTAAGAAACTACCATGTAAACAGCAATTTTTACTTACCTTAATCTAATTAGCTGCTGTCTATTTGCACATACAGCATGATAAATAATTAACTGCACTTAAAGCGTTCTTAAAAAAATTAATAAAAACACCCAAAACTGTATACAGTACCATAACGAAGACAAACTGTATGTTGATACGTGAAATTCTGGAGGGACGTCAGACGGCGTGGCACGGGGACATAATGACGTGTGCTGTTAATCTAATTATGTTATATAACATGTAAAACAGGAACATGACAGGAGTATTCTAAAAGCGACTCATGTAAACACCTTAATCACATTATTATCTTACTCAGAGTAAGGTCAATAATTAGATTACTGCTGTCCATGTAAACGTAGTCATTGTTAAACTATACTGTTGCACTACACTGTTAAACTATACTGTTACACTGTTAAACTATACTGTTACACTACACTGCTACACTACACTGCTACACTACACTGTTAAACTATACTGTTACACTGTTAAACTACACTGTTACACTACACTGTTAAACTATACTGTTACACTACACTGTTACACTGTTAAACTACACTGCTACACTACACTGCTACACTACACTGCTACACTACACTGTTAAACTACACTGTTAAACTACACTGTTACACTGTTAAACTACACTCTGTTACACTACACTGTTAAACTATACTGTTACACTACACTGTTACACTGTTAAACTACACTGTTACACTACACTGTTAAACTATACTGTTACACTACACTGTTACACTGTTAAACTACACTGTTACACTACACTGTTAAACTATACTGTTACACTACACTGTTACACTGTTAAACTACACTGTTACACTACACTGCTACACTACACTGCTACACTACACTGCTACACTACACTCTGTTACACTACACTGTTACATTTCCCTGTTTCACTATTTCTATACACCGTTTCAGTATAATGTGTTTCAAGTCACTGTTTCAGTGCATTTTCTGATGCAACCTTCCGCTTCACCGTGTCACCAATATGTTTCACTATGTCACTGTGCCGCTTCACTGTGTTATTGTTCCGTTTCAGTGCGTCTTCACTTCACACTTCACAGTGTAATCAACATGCTTCAGTGTCACCGTCCCGCTTCACAGTGTAATCAATATGCTTCAGTGTCACCGTCCCGCTTCACAGTGTAATCACTATGCTTCAGTGTCACCGTCCCGCTTCACAGTCTAATCAATATGCTTCAGTGTCACCGTTCCACTTCACCACATCACCGTTCTGTTCACAATGTAATCAATATGTTTCAGTGTTACCGTTCCGCTTCACCACATCACCATTCTGCTTCAGTGTAAGCAATATGCTTTAGTGTCACCGTTCCGCTTCACAGTGTAAGCAATATGCTTCAGTGTCACCATTTCGCTTTATCATGTCAACCTTTCGCTTGACTGCGTCACTAATATGTTTCACTGTCACCATTCCGCTTCACCACATCACCGTTCCGCTTCACAGTGTAAGCAATATGCTTCAGTGTCACCGTTCCACTTTACCACATCACCGTTCCGCTTAATCACGTCACCGTTCCACTTCATCGTGTCACCTATATGCTTCACCGTCACTATCCCGCTTCACCGCGTCACCGTCCGCTTCACCATGGCACCGTTCCACTTCACCATGTCACCGTTCTGCTCCACCATATCACCGTTCCGCTTCACAGTGTAAGCAATACGCTTGTGTCACCGTTCTGCTTCACCATGTCACCGTTCCGTTCCACCATATCACCGTTCCGCTCCACAGTGTAAGCAATATGCTTGTGTCACCGTTCCGCTTCACTGTGTCACCGTTTCGCTTTATCATGTCAACGTTTCGCTTCACTGCGTCACTGATATGCTTCACTGTGTCACCGTTCCGCTTCACAGTGTAATCAATATGCTGATTCCGCTGTTCCGCTTCACTGTGTCACCGTTTCGCTTTATCATGTCAACGTTTCGCTTCACTGTGTCACCGTTCCGCTTCACAGTGTAATCAATATGCTGATTCCGCTGTTCTGCTTCACCACATCACCGTTCCGCTTCACAGTGTAAGCAATATGCTTCAGTGTCACCTTTCCGTTTCACCATGTCACCGTCCTGCTTCACCGCGTTACCGTCCTGCTTCACAAAAATGCTTCACCGCGTCACCAATATGCTTCACCTTTCCGCTTCACCGCGTCACCATCCCACTTCACCAAAATGCTTCACCGTCACACTTCACTGCGTCTCCAATATGCTTCACCATCCCGTTTCACCGCGTCACCAATATGCTTCATCGTCCCATTTCACCACATCACCAATATGCTTCATCGTCCCGTTTCACCGCGTCACCAATATGCTTCACAATCCCATTTCACCGCGTCACCAATATGCTTCACCACCCCGTTTCACCGCGTCACCAATATGCTTCACCATCCCGTTTCTCCGCGTCACCAATATGCTTCATCGTCCCATTTCACTGCGTCACCAATATGCTTCATCGTCCCGTTTCACCACATCACCAATATGCTTCACCATCCCGTTTCACCGCGTCACCAATATGCTTCACCACCCCGTTTGATCACGTCACCAATATGCTTCACCATCCCGTTTCTCCGCGTCACCAATATGCTTCATCGTCCCATTTCACCGCGTCACCAATATGCTTCATCGTCCCGTTTCACCACATCACCAATATGCTTCACCATCCCGTTTCACCGCGTCACCAATATGCTTCACCACCCCGTTTGATCACGTCACCAATATGCTTCACCACCCCGTTTGATCACGTCACCAATATGCTTCACCATCCCGTTTCTCCGCGTCACCAATATGCTTCATCGTCCCATTTCACCGCGTCACCAATATGCTTCATCGTCCCGTTTCACCACATCACCAATATGCTTCACCATCCCGTTTCACCGCGTCACAAATATGCTTCACCGTCCCGTTTCACCGCGTCACCAATATGCTTCACCATCCCGTTTCACCGCGTCACCAATATGCTTCACCACCCCATTTCACCGCGTCACCAATATGCTTCACCACCCCGTTTCTCCGCGTCACCAATATGCTTCATCGTCCCATTTCACTGCGTCACCAATATGCTTCATCGTCCCATTTCACCGCGTCACCAATATGCTTCACCGTCCCGTTTCACCACATCACCAATATGCTTCACCTTCCCACTTCACCACGTCACCAATATGCTTCAACGTCCCATTTCACTGCATCACCAATATGCTCCAACCCTGTGTCACCAAGATGCTTCACCGCGTCACCAATATGCTTCACCGTGCCGCTTCAACGCGTCACCAGTATGCTTCACCATGTTACCAATATGCTTCACCACGTCACCAATATGCTTCACCGCGTCACCAATATGCCTCACCGCGTCACCAATATGCCTCACCGCGTCACCAATATGTCACTCTCACGACACTGATACACTATTACGATAGACTACGTCGCGATTGTCATTAAACGTTTCACCGTTTCAGTACAACATTCACTGAATCTAATTTTCGCCACTATATCAAAAACTTTAAAACATTGATTTTTGACAGAGAACCAGCACCAGGTACATCATGAAACTACTTTAAGGGGACATTCTTTAATAAATTTACAAATATGAAATGCAGATAAAGCATTTCAAAATGCATCTGATTTGGCAACTTTTCTGAACTGTCGATATTAAAATGAAAAGTCGGGCCACTTTATATAAGATGCAGTTATAAAATGTGTGTATTTCATTTGCAACATGGAGCCTCTTTGCCTTCACTTCCTATTAGATTACAGTGCATCACCAATTTATCACATCGGAAGAAATGTAGAACTCGCACAACGCAAATTTAATTCTTGCTCAAGCGAACGCTGTAACAGAAATTTGCACCAGTCTGTTACATATTCTATTACACACACGGATCTGGAGCTGCAGATGTTAAATGGGTTTTCTCTCCATTAGCAGGATGTTTAAAACTCTCGGGTCGACTCAAATATTCATCATTCTCGGTGCTGGTGAACCTGCCTGGCTCTTAACACACAGATTCTGGGGAAAAACACACACACACACACACACACACACACACACACACACACACACACACACACCACTGCATTACACTCCTGCGTCAGTAGATTGTTATTAATATGACATGGCCTCGATGCTTTTAGGCAAATCGGGGCAGCGTGAATGTGCAGTAAAGGACCGGGGGGAGGACGGAACTGGAAATTAAACATACAAAGTTCATAGACTCTGTAAGATGTGGCTTGGTTGATGTATGGCGGTGCAGTAAAACCTGCCAGACATGAAAAACACACTTAGAATGATTTCACCTGGACTTGTTACCGATCCCGGAATCTGGAGAGAGTTAAGAAGCACAGAGCAGGACAAGACCTTGAGTACAGTACATGTGGATATCATTCCATCTACTGCTGTCTTTTCCCACGGAGTCTCCTTGGCAGGCTTGTTGTAATCCTAAATACTTCATTAAGTGGTGAGGACTTAATACCAAAATCACACGCATCAGTATTCAGAACACAGACATAGCTACAGACTTCAGTAGTTACACGAGAGTTACACACGTGGGGATGGAGTTTGTCTGAAATAGAGGCGTGTCTCAGTTACGCTCAACTCTGACCCTGAACTTAAGCGTATGTTTCTTGTGCATATTTTTTAGTTTTAAATCTAAAGAGCTTTAAAGCGCAAATTTTTCAGTTTTAAAGCTTTAAGTCCTTCAGTACGCAATTTCTATCCCTGACCTTTTTTCCATGTTTAAAAGGGGAGTGTTTTTGTTTAAAAGCGGTAAATATCTTTCTGCTTGGACGAAGAACAATCCGGTAACCACAGAGGTGTGAACTACACGCAGGTCCATCTTCTATACCATCCATCTTCTATACCGCTTATCCTTCTTCAGGGTCACCGGGGGAACCTGGAGCCTATCGGAAGCATCGGGCACAAGGCGGGGTACACCCTGGACAGGGAGCCAATCCATCACAGGGCACAATCACATACACACTCACTCACCCATTCATACACTACGGACACTTTGGACATGCCAATCAGCCTACCATGCATGTCTTGGGAGGAAACCGGAGTACCCGGAGGAAACCTCCACAGCACGGGAGAACGGGGAGAACATGCAAGCTCCGCACACACAGGGCCAGTGCGGGAATCGAACCCCCAACCCTGGAGGTGTGAGGTGAACGTGTTAACCACTAAGCCACCGTGCGCCCTACACGCAGGTGTTTTTAATAATCTGAACATGGACCTCAGAAAATACACTTAAGCAGCTGCGTGACCCGACTCTGAATACCAGGAACTTTCCTCACGTAAACACTGACGCAACATTTGGACTCAGGTCGCCAACTTGGAGTACAACCAATTATGGAAGCTAACCTAGCGAGTGGAGACTAGCCTAACAAGTGGAGGCTAGCCTAGCGGGTGGAGGCTAGCCTAGCGAGTGGAAGCTAGCCTAGCGAGTGGAAGCTAGCCTAGAGTAGAGGCTAGCTTAGTGAGTGGAGACTAACCTAGCGAGTGGAGGCTAGCCTAGCGAGTGGAGACTAGCCTAGCGGGTGGAGACTAGCCTAGCGAGTGGAGACTAGCCTAGCGAGTGGAGGCTAGCCTAGCGAGTGGAGGCTAGCCTAGCGAGTGGAGACTAGCCTAGCGAGTGGAGACTAGCCTAGCGGGTGGAGACTAGCCTAGCGAGTATAGTGACTGCGTAACTAACAACTCCGATTCTTTAGTTGCTTGAGTGGCACAGTAGGCAGAGACTTACATAGATGTATGTTAATCAAGTGTACTCATTAGAATATTAGGCCACACCCATGAGAACATCCTCAGGTGGTTCTGCTCTGAAAGTTTAACTTCAGTTTGAGCATTTTATTAATTTTCGTTCTTTTTTTCCCCAAACTTGCCATTTCTCTGATTTCTTGGCTTAAATAGTGCCAGGATGTGTGTTTTTCCCTGTAAACACATTTCATACATTAACGCTGACACAAAAGTAAAACCTCCTGAGTAGATTTAAAATAAAAATA
>NC_071256.1:19745729-19785729 GCF_023375685.1 Ictalurus furcatus | reverse complement strand
GACACACACTCATTTACTCGCTTCAGCAATAAAATCCAAAACAGCGCCTTAAAAAGCTCCATGATTGACCGGACACGCTCGCGAGACTCTGGTCATGTCGCTGCCGCGCGCGTTTACCGCGCTCTAACACACCGGCGCACACTCACACACTCATAATACACACACACTCTCTCACACTCTCTCACACACTCTCACACACACGCACACACACACACGCTCACACACACGCTCTCACACACACGCTCGCACTCACGCGCTCACACACACACACCGGCGCAACACCAAGAGAAGAGAGCCTGCCAGCGGTCCGGGATTGTAGTGACAGGAAAAGGCACCTCGCACCATATTTGGTATCTCGGGGGGCGGGGTTTACAGGCTAGATTGTCAGGGAAGGAGCAGCCAATCAGATTCGAGTTGGAGTTTTAGCGCATAGGCAATTAAACAGGGTCAGTTCATGTGTGAGGACCAGACAATGGAGCGCGCAGTGTGAGTTTTACAATATGAATTTAACAAAATAAACAAACAAACAAGCAAATAAATAATAGTAATATTTAGATTTTTTTTTTTTTTTTACAAATTTGTTACTAAATTTGACCCAAACATTCAAATCAGCATCTAAGAGAAGTTCAGCTATTTAAATGTCATTTTATTTATTTTTTTAAGTAGAGGTTAGGGCTACTTTAAGAAAAATAAATGCTTTCTGACAGTTTTATTTAAATAAAAAAAAAAAAAAAAAAACCTGAGTAATAATTGTATTTTCTTTTTCTTTTTTTAACAGGGTATAAGATAATGGTGTATCTTATTTAGCATCTATATCAAAGATAAAATTACATAATTTCAAGATTTTTCAGTTTAGGGCTACTTTGAGAAGTGCGCTTTGAAAAAATAAATGTTAATACATTTTGATGAAGGTCAAAATCACCAAAGATATTTTTGGTTAAACATATAATAATACAAAAATATTGTTCCCAAAATTTTAATTAAATAAATTTTTTATCTTATTAACATTTACATCAGAGATAATACTGAGATGATTTTCAGATGAGAATAACTGACCAAAAAGATTGATTTTATTTTAGCCGTCACATCATTTCTTATTTCCACGCTGAATTTCCTTCATTTCCACAGTGATTATTATGACATTTTATTATTAATATATTTGTATTGATAAAATGGAGATGTTAAAATAACTGGAACAGTTCTCTAGGCTTTGTCAGAACTGTGCTTTTCATATGTATGATCTTATTAGATTTTGGGACGTAGATTCCATGAAAATAAAAAGATTATTATTTGTAATTTTCCCAAAACTTTATATTATACATTAATATGTTAAATATTTATGTTAAGAAACACACACACACACACACACACACACACACACACACACACACACACTGGTCTCCGTTCACTCTGAGCTCTGATACTTATTACCGCATTACAATTTCATGCTAGACTGCCTCACACCCCTTTTCTATCTGTGCTCCTTAAACACAGCAAAGGAGGTGATGATGGGGGAGGAAGTACACCACACACACACAGACACACACACACAGACACACACACACACATATACACAGAGCCACTCTAAGCTCAATTTCCTAACCGGTGGAGTGGAAAGTGGTGGGAAAATTCACCTGGCAGAAAAGGCCAGTTATAATGTGACGCTGAAACATGGAACACACACACACGCACACACACACACACACAAACACACACACACACACACAGCCTGCATAGTGTTTTCTGATCTTCCATATTCACTGAGACGACCCACTGGTCATGAATATCAATAATCCCAATGTTCATTAACATTCATTACACCAGTTCTGGATTCTGAGTTCTGGACTCTGATTGGTCAGAAGGTGTTGATGAATTTTCTAGAACAGCAGTTCTGACAGTAGTGCAGCTGCAAATGTGGTGTGGAAAAGTATTTGACACAAGCAACAGGAGTTTGACAGTCAAGTTCTAATGAGTGACACTGTTTTAATTATGCTCCTCTGTGTGACTGCTTGTGTGTGTGTGTGTGTGTGTGTGTGTGTGTGTGTTGTGTGTGTGTGTGTGTGTGTGTGTGTGTGCATGTGAACACCTTTCCCCCACACACTGTCCATTGTAATTAGGCTTTCACTCATCACTGAGCCTCCGATACGTTCTGCAACATTTGCATTTCATTTCCACCGTCACTGTGCTTTAGCTGTCACCAGCCAGACGCAGGGCTCCATCCAGCTCTCGGGAATTCTAATTATTCCTTCTGCTAAAATAATTCCGAAATGGAGAGACAGAAAGCAGAGCAAAAGTCCAGCTAATAATGACCTGAAGTTATTAATAATCCATGAACAGGAAGTGCGCGTGTGTGTGTGTGTGTTTTACACACAATGGAACTGAGAGACACAGAGGCCACACCTCCTGCACTGGGAATGAGAGAAACAGAGGCCACACCTCCTGCACTGGGACTGAGAGACACAGAGGCCACGCCTCCTGCACTGGGAATGAGAGAAACAGAGGCCACACCTCCTGCACTGAGACTGACAAACACAGAGGCCACACCTCCTTCGCTGGGCCTGAGAGACAAAGAGGCCACGCCTCCTACACTCTGACTGACAGACACAGAGGCCACACCTCCTGCACTGGGACTGACAGACTTGTGTATTTTCTTTGTACCACCAATTTTGATCTTTACAAATGATGGACGTTAGTTAACAGCTAACACACACTCCTTTCTCAGAATCACATACTCACTAATCCTGTGCAGGGTACAGATAAAACTCCTACATAATCACACCACCATTCAGATTCAAAACACACACACACACATTGTTACAATGTCCTTTTGTGTTCTGTATTCTGCACACACTGCAAAACATGCTAATGTCTTTCTGCAGAAAGCACAGAAATTGTGTTTCTGATGCCGTATATGGAAATCTGGGTGTGTCATTAAGACTATAGTTGTGTCCCATATGACACAGTATACACTATGCACTTATACACTATGCACTTATGCATCATGTACTTATGCACTATGCACTTATACACTATGCACTTATGCATTATGTACTTATGCACTATGTACTTATACACTATGTACTTATACACTATGTACTTATGCACTATGCACTTATACACTATGTACTTATACACTATGCACTTATACACTATGTACTTATGCACTATGTACTTATACACTATGTACTTATGCACTATGCACTTATACACTATGCACTTATGCACTATGCACTTATGCACTATGCACTTATACACTATGCACTTATGCACTATGCACTTATACACTATGTACTTATACACTATGTACTTATACACTATGTACTTATGCACTATATATTCAACCGTGTCGTGTATGAAATTATTTTATTTTTTCATTCAACATCGGAGTCTGACAGCCCCTCCCCCTCCACTACATAATGACAGCTGTGACAGTTGACTGCATGAGGTGTCCAACATTCCACCCTTCGTTTTTTTCATTTTATTGAGTGCAACATCCGTATATTTAAAGTGTACTTTTCTATTTGGAATTTTCAGCGTGAACACACTACTCGCACTATTTATACTACAAAACGGCATAGAGTAGTGCATAAGAACACAAATTGTGACGAACCTTATGTGTGCATGTGTCCTAATGTGAGCATGTCATAAACTCCATATACGGAAATGTGGGAGTTACTGCATCCATATATAGAAAAGAGAGCAGCCCTGAGTGGACTTGTCTTTAAATAAATAAAAAAGTGCAAATGTGTCCCATTGAAGGAGGTGTGGCGTCAATTCCTGTCTGTCCCAATGAAGGAGGTGCAGCCTCAATACCTGTCTGTCCCATTGAAGGAGGTGTGGCCTCAGTACCTGTCTGTCCCAATGAAGGAGGTGTGGCCTCAATACCTGTCTGTCCCAGTGAAGGAGGTGTGGCCTCAATACCTTTCTGTCCCAATGAAGGAGGTGTGGCCTCAATACCTGTTTGTCCCATAGAAGGAGGTGTGGCCTCAATACTTTTCTGTCCCAGTGAAGGAGGTGTGGCCTCTGTACTTGTCTGTCACAGTGAAGGAGGTGTGGCCTCTGTACCTGTCTGTCCCAGTGAAGGTGTGGCCTCTGTACCTGTCTGTCCCAGTGAAGGAGGTGTGGCTTCAGTACCTGTCTGCCACAGTGAAGGAGGTGTGGCCTCAGTACCTGTCTGCCACAGTGAAGGAGGTGTGGCCTCAGTACCTCTCTGTCACAGTGAAGGAGGTGTGGCCTCAGTACCTGTCTGTCCCAGTGAAGGAGGTGTGGCCTCAGTACCTGTCTGTCACAGTGAAGGAGGTGTGGCCTCAAAACCTGACTCGTATAACGAAGGAGGCATGGCCTCATCGAGAAACTAATCATTCGACATTACATGCTTGTAGTTTGTTTTGCAAATAATTTTTAAAAATGAATCTTAACATGGAAGTATTATAGACTTCTCTATTGTTCAATAAAATATACGTTTTCAAATTTGTTCTTTTCTTTTTCTCCTGTGGACTGCACTGCTGAACACATGCCAAGTCTAAAAATAAATTCTCAAAACTCCTTATACCTGTTTAAATTTTTTTTACCCACCACACACCAAATGGCATCCCATCACTGCTACCTAAACTAGAAGAAAGTGCAGATTAGCCTCAGCATGCCCTTTCTCTAGCAAATCAGGTCCCGGGCCCTCGGGAGCGTCCGTGTCCTGGTGTCCCACGTGTCCTCGCCATCGGCTGGTTTGTAAAAAACAAATTCGACACCAGCGCTGGCCTTTGATCAAAGGAACCTTCAATTGCATCTCACCGAGGAGATCCACCAACACCTGCAGCAGGTCAGGAGGAAACACTTAAAGTGGATGAAGAAAAATAAGAGATGAGAGATGAGCAACATGGTACAGAGACATGAAGAGACGAGGAAGATGGATGAAAGAGAGAAGAATGGAGATGAGGCAAGTGTCATCTAACAGGTGTCTAGTATACTTCCTATATATATATACATACATACATATATATAAAATCCTAGTTATAATTATTACATTGATCACTGGTTTAATTGAACAAAATAGCTTCCACACTCGTTTTTCAGCAATGCATAGAATAGCACTTGATCCAGCACATACTATTATTTTGCATTTTATTATTTTTTATATCGTGCTCCAAGAGTGACTTGTGCACAACTTAATGAAGCCATGAGACACTAAATCAAGGTCATGAAATCATAATGTTTGTGCAGAACGAAGGAGAATTTATAGCACTTTTAATCTGCAATGAATTAATAAAATAAAGTAAAGTTCTTCAGTACTTTGTATTTCTGCTTTATTTCAGAGGTCAGTACTGCTTGATCACACTCTCTACAGACTCTGACTGCTCACCAAACTGTGTATTTCAGATTTTAAACAGATCCTGCGGCTCATTCCGCTTCATCAGCAGCTATATGATACCAAAAAGATGAAGTCAAAGGGCAAGAAAACAATACTGATATGTTTTTCTCTTTCATCTTAGACTCCGCTCTCGGTAGTGGATCCTGAATAATTGGAGGTGGTATTGGGTCATTCTGGATGAAAATGAATATAATGGTCACTTTTGGTCAGCTGCGAGATCCAATCTACAAGAGAAAGATTGCTACAAAATGGCCACTGGATAGTTTTCTCTTCACTACCTGGAGATATCAAAAGGTAAGATTCTAGTAAATGATTGCTCAGATCCACAGACTCCAGAGATTGCTCTCAGTGTTTAGGCCCAGCAGGTATAAAAATAAATCTATTCAAATAGAAAGAGCTGAACTTATCAAAAGTTTCTGATAGACGATCAGCTTCCTCTGTCCATGATGACCGCATTGAGGAAGGTAGGAAAGGGAAAAGACTGAGGCCTAGTCTAAAAACGAAGTCTAAATCTTTTTCTCCAAAGTGCATCAATCTGATAATGCCGTTTTTATGTTGTACTCTCAATGAAAAAGTAGCTTGAAAACCCTTGTTGTACAACTGTCACGTGATCTTCAGAAATCCAAGATGGCAGAATTTATTGCGATGTCATTTCCAGTATTAACTATTTGATGGCTGTGTGTACAAGTGATTCTGCCGCATGCAAGACAGCGGAAATGACATGAAGGTCAAGGGTCATATGCCAAAACATGTGTATGCATTAACTTTATAGGAATGTGCAAGAAGCTTCCAATTAGTGTTAATTATCTTCTTCTGAATACCTATAACCTGTTGTTGTTTCACATAGAACCCTCTTAGGAGGCTAAGATCCCTTAATTATCCAATAGTAATGTGCAATAACATCAGGGTAAATGTGTGGTACAAACTCCATTTTTTTTTTTTTTTTTTTGCTAAAATCTCTTAATTATCCAGTGAAGCCTTAAATAACCCTTAAAGAACCCTGTTCTTGAACCCTGTTCATGTAGTGTATGTATTCACTGGGTAAGAATGTGCTAAAAATTCTCAATTATTATTAGTTTTTTTTTTTCTAGAACTTGTCAGGGTTCCACAAACGACATTTTCAAGCAGATAAGATCCTTTAGTTATTTAATCTATCTTTAAATAACATTTGAAAAAGCCTTTTTTATTAAATGGTTAAGTGTGTGGTACAAACTCCCCATTATTGTTCATAGTTTTGTTCTAAATACTTAGTACCTATTAGAGGTTTACTATTTAGTTTTTTTGGTGTGTGGTAGAAAAAAAATTGTTCTTGAATAATGAAGGGTTCTTAGCTTTCTAAAAGGGTTCAACTTGTAAGCAAATGGAACCTTTGATTTGTAAGTTCCATCCTGACCTCTTTTTCACTTCTCCTCAGTTTGAATGCAGTTAATTAAAGGAAAATCAATTACACTTCAGAGACATTGTGTGTGAACAAACAAACACGGACAGGCTCTTGAGATGACCTTCGTTATTTCGTATAATAAAAAAGACGTGTCAACACTTCCTCCCGGCTCGCGGCGCAAACACCCTGAGCTCCACTCGCTAGCCGTGGGAAAAGCAGATATTTAAATGAATAATTACATTTCAGAGTAATTAAAGAGAGGTATAGACACTCCGTGGTGCAGTTTGCTCAGGGAAGACTGGGTGATGAAAGATTCATGATTCCTGAACGGTGAGGAGGCCAAAATGCTAACGCTATGCTAATCAGAGCGGAATATTCATGAGCCTTAATTAAATCAAAGCATGTCGAGGGAAAACACGTCTTCATACTCTGACCAAACTTCCTGTGAAGCCTGCATCTCTGACCCCGGACTGTCTGCTGTAAATGCAGACGAAGCCGATTGGATTACAACGTGAGAAGAATCGGATCGATTTGTTCGGAGACCAGTGATGGCGTGTTAAATTGCTCTGCTCTCGGTGGAGGGAAGCGCGTGAGAGGGACGTGTGCACATTTATTGACGTATGTGAAATGACAACTTTTCCAATCAAGATATCTTTAAAGATTTTGCAGAACCAGCAATTTTCATGGCTTTGAGTTGTTGTGGAATGTTACAAAGAGATATATTGCTAAAACACATTTCTGTGACATGGTTGTAAATGTATAAACCCTGGCAGCAAGTCAACTAGTATGTGGTTATGATTAGTTATGATCAGGATGAGGTGCTTCAGTCCTGTAACATCCAACAAAATGATTTCAAGATCGCTTTTAGAGTTCTATACATGCATTAATGTACAGACAACCTTCAATATGAGAAAATTAACGACGCTTTCACGCCTTAATTCATTGAACCTTAATCTTAAGGTCCATCAGTCTGTGTGCTGAATCTGAATCACAGTGTAATTCTTTTGGTTTGTTTGTGTTTATGCATTGGTTTCACGCTGCTCGTAATTTATATTGCAATACTGCAGAGATTGCTTGATTTTACATTCATTTCTGAGATCACAAAATCTCCAAATCCTGGAGGGAATATCAAAATCTTGTCGGATGTGTACGTAGCATGGAAAACATCCTCATAAAACTTAATTTGTTGGTCAGAAATACGGCAACGGAAACTCCTTGAACAGACCTTTATCTAGCGTGAGCAGAAATCACAGAAATCAATCAGCGCTCAATAAATGATTCGATAATTCTATAAATGACTTGTTTAAAAAAGTCTCCTCTTTTTTCTCCTCTTTTTGTTCATTCAATTCTCCAGAACTCAGTTTGCACTCGCAAAAAAAACCCCCCCAAAAAACAAAAACGTACAAAAGAATTTTGCAACCCAAAACACACAGTGCTCATGGCTGATTCACTTCCTGAAGGTGAGTCGATTCGGAGTCGAATCGCTTTATCACTAGAAGCAAACCGAGAAATGCTCACTCCTGTGTTCTCACCTGCTTAAAGAACCACAGGGTTCTGAACACTGAACACTGTATATGTGAACAGTGAGTGTAGACTACTTATTGGGGTGAACAAAGGTTCTGGTAACTTTAGAAGAAGAAAAAAAAGAAAAAAGTTTCCTCAATGGGGATTTCAATGGCAAATGTTTGTAGTTTCCTAAAAAGTTTAGATTTGGAACCTTTATGTGAAAGGAAACTCTTGGCTGTAAGATTCTACGTAGAACCTATAAGGGTTCCTCTGGAGAATTTTTATATTGCTTTCATATATGCCATGAATTTATTTGGACAAAATGCAATGTCGAACAGGAACTGGTAAGAAGGAAATGAAGTATTTTTTCACTGATATTGTAATACTGACTGATGAGGTAACTTTGAAAATACAACCATGTTTATGTAAATGTAGATTGCAAGTCAATTATTAAGAAAAAGAAATAAATATATTTGAAGTAAACCATTAGAATGTTTGCTCTTAATGTCCTCATGCCATTAGCATGGATGCTACTTAATCCCATTTTATGTATTTGCTAATTCCACATTTACAAAATAACCCAGCCCTATTACTTAGGAAAATGCAGCCATGAAACCTTGCAAAAACAAATTATATTGTTGCCTGAGATTCGTTAAATGCATTCTTTCTTATATTTAATGCTGAAAGTTTATTTTAGAAATAATAAATAGTAATTTTAATATATAAATGAATATATTTTGTCTCACAGCGGGACAATCTATTGGAATGTAATATAAATGCCTTAAAAAGCTCAGTTGTGAAGCTTTCGAAGGGTTAAATATGATCAACTCCATCTTTTCCGGAGACAAGGTGCTACTTGAAGAGAGGAAATTACAGCGTGCGACTTGCGAGAAGATTTGCGATAAAGGTCACATTACACATATATTACACACACATTACACACACGTTACACATCCTCTCATCTCCTCATGCAAACACTGTCCGAAAAATAATGCATTTTTTAAAAATATATATAACTGTGATATGACTGAAATTTTCTAGAACATTTCGAATAAGTCCTTCAAAAACACTGAAATGTCACGTAGCATTAGCGTGTGAAGAGCATGTGGGGCGACTGCATCTCACAGTGAGGTATCTTCACACACACAGCTATCCTGCTGACTGCCAAGAGCAGTGTGTGTGTGTGTGTGTGTATGTATGTGTGTGTGCGGTATTGGCAGGCTTTAGAGGGATGTGAAAGGATGTTCGGGACTCATGCTGTTGGATTTGAAAAACAGATCACTGGTCAGATCTAGGCAGAGTACAATACACACTGATTTTAGAAAACAGGCCTCAGAGGAAAAGTTATTTGAGGTCCGTTCACATCGACTGTTACACCACAGCACTGTTGAGCTCTGGATCGTGATTGGTCAGAAGGTGTTGATTCATTTTCTATAACAGCAGCTCTGACAGCAGTGCAGGTTTATATTAACGCATTTGTTCTAATTTGTTGTCATTTCTATAGTAACAACTCATTCACAGGGACTCGTACATGGGACGCTCCAATTATAATAAATGGATTTTTAAAAAACATCGATCTGTAACAAGATTGTAAGATTATTTAACATTATGGAAGGAGTCTCCAGTGTCAGCGCTTTGTAACATTCAGAGGTAAAGCTGTACCTTTACATTTTCAGGCATCTTTAGAACAGAGGTGTTTACACTTTTGTGAGGTTTCTTGGTAACAAACAACAAGTTGCATTTTTTTTTTTGTCTTTTTAGCATCGAGAGAGAATAAAGAGAGGCTGGTGAAGGAACGACTGTTTATAGCTGCTATAAAGTATGCGAGAAGAGGAACTAACCTGTCTTGCAGCATTAAATGTAACTATAAACGGATAAAAAGTATGACGTGTGATGTTCTTTAATAAATAAAAAAATTAATTTTTGCTGTTGTATAATAGGAATAAAGCACTTGGGGACATAACTCACTTCACCGAATTAACACTAAACAGTTTTTTCCCTGTTACTGTGTCTTTATGTGTGTGTGTGTGTGTGCTCTCCAGTGCAGCATTGATGAACAGTAGAGAGATGTGAAAGGATGTTAGAAGATGTCCAGTGGTCATTCTGTTGTAGTAGAAAAACAGATCAATGGCTCAACTTCACACAGAGAGCCACACTTGTCAAGGCCACACACACACACACACACACACACACACACACACCAAATAAGCAGACATGACCCAGAGGCTTAATCTGATTCGCTGTCCTGTGCTCACTCCATTACAATTGAGGATGAGATTAAGGAATCTGAAGGACAGTGATGCAGGCCAGACACAGGAAGTCCAGACCTCTGCACTGTGTCACTGTGTCGAGAGGTGAAAGAGCAACTTCCTGTAAGCCAAGAAATAACACAACACAGTGTTTATATAAGAGCACACCCATGCTATATTTAAATTAGAGGACATTCGAGTGTATTATTGGGGATTAGATGCTATTGGAGGTTTTTAAAGGTCAGTAGACGCTATTTAAGGACATTCATGGTCAATAGATGTCATTAGAGGTCACTAGAAATTAGTAAAGGTTATTATTGGTGATTAGAGATTATTAAAGGACAAGGACATTTGTTGTCATTAGTGGTCAAAAGACACGATCAGAGGTCACGTGGTTATTAGTAATCATTTGGGGTCACTAGAAGTTGTTAGAGGTTATTATAGGTCACCAGAGGTTAATAGAACTTATTAGATTGTATTGGATCTCATTAGAGGTCTTTATTGAACACTAGACATCATTAGTGGTCACTAGAGGTCATTAGTGGTCACTATAGGTTATTAGTGGTCACTAGATGTCATTAGTGGTCACTAGAGGTTATTAGTGCTCACTAGAGGTCATTAGAGGTCACTAGAGGTCATTAGTGGTCACTGGATGTTATTAGAGGTCACTAGAGGTCATTAGTGGTCACTAGATGTCATTAGTGGTCACTAGAGGTTATTAGTGGTCACTAGAGGTCATTAGAGGTCACTAGAGGTCATTAGTGGTTACTAGATGTCACTAGAGGTTATTAGTGGTCACTAGAGGTCATTAGTGGTCACTAGATGTCATTAATGGTCACTAGAGGTTATTAGTGCTCACTAGAGGTCATTAGAGGTCACTAGAGGTCATTAGTGGTCACTAGATGTCATTAGAGGTCACTAGATGTTATTAGAGGTCACTAGAGGTCATTAGTGGTCACTAGATGTCATTAGTGGTCACTAGAGGTTATTAGTGGTCACTAGAGGTCATTAGTGGTCACTAGATGTCACTAGAGGTTATTAGTGGTCACTAGATGTCATTAGTGGTCAATAGATGTCATTAGAGGTCACTAGAGGTTATTAGTGGTCACTAGATGTCATCAGAGGTCACTAAGTCAAAGTAATAATCAAGGTCAAAGTCGTTTTTTGTCATGTGTACAGTACTGTGTACAAAGTACAATGAAAAACTTTCTTGAATGCTGTTCCACAGACAGAAAAGACAGGAAAACAATAAATAGATCACTGCTATGTACACAAGTGTACATGTGTGCAGTAAATACAAAAATGTACAAGAATTATAAAAACTAATAATTGCTTGACAATAAGACAATAAGTGACAATGCAATAAGGCATAAAGTGACAAGTTGCAAAGTGACATTGCTGCTATTATAAAGTGGCCAGTGTCATTATTGTTATTACACATCAATGTGTGCTGAACAGTCTAACGGCATTGGGGTAGAAACTATTCCTGAATTGCGTAGTGCATGTTCGAATAGTCCTGAACCGTTTGCCTCAACTGCTGATAGCTTTGTGCCGATGATTTTCTGAGCTGTTTTAAAAATCTTTTGTAGTGCTTTCCTTTCCAGTATGAAGCAGCTGCCATACCAAGATACAATACACCCAGTAAGGACAGACTCCACTGGACTTCTGTAAAAAGTGGTGAGGACTGTAGTTTACATCCTGGCTTTCTTCAGATGCCTGAGGAAATAGAGTTGCTGAGCCTTTTTGATGATGGATACTGTGTGCTCTGTCCAAATTAGTCATTACTCACTAGAGGTCATTAGTGGTCATTGAAGGTCATTAGTGGTAACTAGATGTCATTAGAGGTCATTGGAGCTTATTAGTGGTCACTGGAGGTCATTAGTGGTCACTAGATGTCATTAGTGGTCACTAGAGGTTATTAGTGGTCACTAGAGGTCATTAGAGGTCACTAGAGGTCATTAGTGGTTACTAGATGTCACTAGAGGTTATTAGTGGTCACTAGAGGTCATTAGTGGTCACTAGATGTCATTAATGGTCACTAGAGGTTATTAGTGCTCACTAGAGGTCATTAGAGGTCACTAGAGGTCATTAGTGGTCACTAGATGTTATTAGAGGTCACTAGATGTTATTAGAGGTCACTAGAGGTCATTAGTGGTCACTAGATGTCATTAGTGGTCACTAGAGGTTATTAGTGGTCACTAGAGGTCATTAGTGGTCACTAGATGTCACTAGAGGTTATTAGTGGTCACTAGATGTCATTAGTGGTCAATAGATGTCATTAGAGGTCACTAGAGGTTATTAGTGGTCACTAGATGTCATCAGAGGTCACTAAGTCAAAGTAATAATCAAGGTCAAAGTCGTTTTTTGTCATGTGTACAGTACTGTGTCATGTACATTAGAGGTCATTGGAGCTTAATAGTAGTCACTGGAGGTCATTAGAGGTCATTGGAGGTTATTAGCGGTAATTAGATGACATTAGAGTCCTTAGTGAACATTAGAGGCCATTAGTGGTCACTACATATTAAATGTCATTGGAAGTTATTAGAAGTCACTAAGTGTCAGTAGCGATCGATAATGGTCTTAGTCTTCTGTATGTTACCGTTCCAGACAGTCGTGCACATAGTCGAGTGTGTGTTCCTGCTACAGACAGTGTAACGGGTAGAAACGGAACACTGGAGCAACTTCCTCTTTACTTCTTTTCATTTATTGAGCTCGGGCACTCTGAATATCTCTGGCCATGTCTGTGTGCATCTGTCTCTCTCTTCTGTGTCTCTCTCTCTCTTTTGCATCTGTTTCTCTCTCTCTCCTGCATCTGTCTCTCTCTTCTGCATCGGTCTCTCTCTCTCTTCTGTATCTCTCTCTTCTGCATCTGTCTCTCTCTCTTCTGTATCTCTCTCTCTTCTGCATCTGTCTCTCTCTTCTGCATCTGTCTCTCTCTCTTCTGTATCTGTCTCTCTCTTCTGCATCTGTCTTTCTCTCTTCTGTATCTGTCTCTCTCTCTCTTCTGCATCTGTCTCTCTCTTCTGAATCTGTCTCTCTCTCTTCTGAATCTGTCTCTCTCTCTTCTGTATCTGTCTTTCTCTTCTGTGTCTGTCTTTCTCTTCTGCATCTGTCTCTCTCTTCTGTATCTGTCTCTCTCTTCTGTATCTGTCTCTCTCTTCTGCATCTGTCTCTCTCTCTTCTGCATCTGTCTCTCTCTTCTGTATCTGTCTTTCTCTCTTCTGTATCTGTCTTTCTCTCTTCTGAATCTGTCTCTCTCTTCTGTGTCTGTCTTTCTCTTCTGCATCTGTTTCTCTCTCTCTTCTGCATCTGTCTCTCTCTTCTGCATCTGTCTCTCTCTTCTGTGTCTGTCTTTCTCTTCTGCATCTGTCTCTCTCTTCTGCATCTGTCTCTCTCTTCTGTATCTGGCTTTCTCTTCTGTGTCTGTCTTTCTCTTCTGAATCTGTCTCTCTCTTCTGTGTCTGTCTTTCTCTTCTGAATCTGTCTCTCTCTCTTCTGTATCTGTCTCTCTCTCTTCTGTGTCTGTCTTTCTCTTCTGCATCTGTCTCTCTCTTCTGTATCTGTCTTTCTCTTCTGCATCTGTCTCTCTCTTCTGTATCTGTCTTTCTCTTCTGCATCTGTCTCTCTCTTCTGTATCTGTCTTTCTCTTCTGTATCTGTCTTGTTCTCCTCTCTCTGATCATTTTTGCCTCCCTGTAAACACCAGCTTTGTTCTCAGTTTAAACATGGAGCTTTTCCTCTACATTGCCTATTACCATCTCATCACCCCTTTCAGTAGACATTTGGCTGGCCGGTGTGTGTGTGTGTGTGTGTGTGTGTGTGTGTGTGTTTGGGGGTAAACGTAGGGGAGCTGAGGCTCCCTCACTGGCGTGGTAGTGTGTTTTGGGTTTGGCAGGCAGTTGTGCCACAGTGCCAAAGCTGCCAGTTTCAATTTCTGTTCTCTGGCTGCTACAGATGCCAAAACCTTCAATACACCAATGCACACCACCTAACACACACCACATAACACACACCACATAACACACATAACGCAACACACACCACATAACACACACCACATAACACACACCACCTAACACACACACCACGTAACACACACCACGTAACACAAACCACCTAACACACCATGTAACACACCACCTAACACACACCACCTAACACACACCACATAACACACACCACGTAACACACACCACCTAACACACACACCACGTAACACATACCACCTAACACACACACCACCTAACACACACCACATAACACACATAACGCAACACACATAACGCAACACACACCACGTAACACACACCACGTAACACACACCACCTAACACACCATGTAACACACCACCTAACACACACCACCTAACACACACCACCTAACACACCATGTAACACACCACCTAACACACACCACCTAACACACACCACATAACACACACCACGTAACACACACATCACGTAACACACACCACCTAACACACCATGTAACACACCACCTAACACACACCACCTAACACACACCACATAACACACACCACGTAACACACACCACCTAACACACACATCACGTAACACACACCACCTAACACACACACCACGTAACACACACCACATAACACACACCACGTAACACACAACGCCCAACACACACCATGTAACACACACCACCTAACACACACCACGTAACAGACACCACCTAACACAAAACACCTAACACACACCACGTAACACACACCACCTAACAAACACCACATAAAACATACCACCTAACACACACACCACGTAACACACACCACCTAACAAACACCACATAACAAACACCATGTAACACACCACGTAACACACACCACCAAATACATACACCACGTAACACACACCACCTAACACACAACACCTAACACACGACGCCCAACACACACCACCTAACACACACCACATAACACACACCACCTAACACATACCACATAAAACACACCACGTAACACCTACCACATAATACACACCACCTAACAAACACCACATAACACACACCACGTAACAAACACCATGTAACACACTACCTAACACACACCACCTAACCCATATCACCTAACACACCCCACATAAGACACACCACGTAAAACATACCACCTAACACACACTACGCAATTGTAAAGTGACTATAAATATCTGGAATTCAGAAAATATGTCAAATCTTATGCAGTGCAATGTTTTAAGGCAGTATTTGCTCAGATATCTGGTTTTATATCATGAAAAATAAATAAAAAAATTAATGAAAATTTTTTTAAACAGCATAGAAGTTTCTCCAGAAAAAAATTGGGACAGAGTTCAGTCCAGATCTGAGCAGTTACAGGTTAAAGGTTGAGGGTTAAAGGTTCTGTAGTAGTCATGGGATTCAAATTTAATTGACAACAATAAAAACTAAATCTGAAAAAATAATAATAATCTGATTTATGGATTGATTTACACCCACAGAGTGAATATTTTTCTTGTCCTCCACCCACATAAACACCCGTCTGACTCCAGCTGAAACATATCCAACAGCCGGAGGACGGATGATGAATAAGTCATGATCAGACCCCAACACACACACACACACACACATACACACACACACTTCTCCTCCGTCTCACTGAGTTACTCAAACACATACATCTACAGCAGCACCTCAACTGCATCTCCGCTTACCCTGAAAGAAGGAGCGAGTGTGTTATCTGGGGGTTTTTCTATCCTTGTCATCTTCTGTCTCGGTAACGCACTATAAAATGTGTCAGAACAGCTGTACGGTGAGAGATAGCATCTTGTTAAATCCAATAGAAAAAATACAATGCTCCGTCTATCCTCCCCATCTCACATTCTCCTGACTATCGGTGTAAAGAATAAATGAATAAACCCTCATTTTTCTGTACACAAATGCTTGCTCTTGTCAGGTGGAGAGGAGAAGGACGAACACTCTGGAAGCCAAACAGCAGCAAAATCCCATTCCAGTACCATTCCAGTGATATTCCTGTGCCTTTCCAGCACCTTTCCAATGACATTCCAAAGCTATTCCAAAGCCATTCCAATGCCATTCCAGTGCCATTCCAATGCCATTCCAGTGCCATTCCAATGTCATTTCAGTGCCATTCCAATGCCGTTCCAGTGCCATTCCAATGCCGTTCCAGTGCCATTCCAATGCCGTTCCAGTGCCATTCCAATGCCATTCCAGTGCCATTCCAATGTCGTTCCAGTGCCATTCCAATGTCATTCCAATGTCATTCCAGTGCCATTCCAACGTCATTCCCATGTCATTCTAATGCTATTCCTGTGCCATTCCAATGCCATTTCAGTGCCATTGCACCAGCAATCCCATGCCACTCCAATGCCATTCCAATGTTACTCCAGTGCCATTCCAGTGCCATTCCAATGGTATTCCAGGACCATTCCAGTGCAATTCCAGTGCTATTCCAATGTCATTCCAGTGCCATTCCAGTGCCATTCCCATGCCATTCCAGTGGAATTCCAATGCCATTTCAGTGCCATTCCAGAACCACTTCCATGCCACTCCAAGGCCATTCCAATGTTACTCCAGTACCATTACAAAGCCCTTCCTGTGCTATTCCAGTATCATTCCAGCAACACTCTAGTGCCATTCCCATGCCATTCCAGCACCATTCCAGTGCCATTCTAACACCATACCAATGTCACTCCAGCACAGAGTATAATAACACTAATTCCGTTTTAGGTTAAATGGATGTAATAATACACGAGCAGGAAGCAGTCAATAGGTCAGATTGTCCTCTGGTAGCACCGTCACAGCCACTTAGACAGATCACGGGGTCACCTGATGGAGTCAGTTCTCTTCATAAGAGCTTCAGGAGTATTGAGTCATAATCATAATGTGGATCCAACTTTGTGAATCGTTCAAGTGTGTAATTGTACTTTGTAACTATAGGTACTTTATTTGAGTATCATTTAAGTTAAATACTTGTAATCATACTGAATTACATTTCCAAGAAAAAACAAACATGTTTTTTACTTCTTACATTTGTATATCTACACCTCTAAAGCACTCATTACAAATCTTGAAGGTTTCTTCTTCTCTCATCCAGTCACTGACTGTACGCTCCTCTTCATTCACATGGGCTCAGTAGCTAATGTAACTGGCTAGGCAGCAGGTCAGAATCCAGCAGAGAATGAATGATATATTTACTTTAAAACAAAAAAACATTTTCTAACAGTTTCACAAATGTAATAAAGGTTATTTTCACACGAAACCCTGACATTCCATTTCACCAGTTAAAAGCATTTACGTTTTACTTTTAAATACTGGACTACATTTAAAAGTAACTTTTTAACTTTTACTTGAGTACTTTTTTGGCTGAATACTTCCACTTCAGCTGATTGAATTTATTGATTTTGGAACATTATCTAAACTTTCACTTAAGAATGATTTCTCAGTACTTTGGCCATTCCTGGAATCGTTTGTGTTTGAGTTTTTTCATTCAGAACACGCTTTTATCAGAAGTTGATGGTTGAAGGCTCCTTCTCATCGGTCCTGCTGCGGTTGTCTGGGTGAACCTCTGGCCTAAAGTCACCACTTTATAGTCATGAGGGAATGCTAATAGCCAACACTTGGGCTATAGGATGCAACAAATCATAAGCTGGGTCACAGTTAATGGACATCACCACTGCACCCTCGGCCAGGCACTTAACCTGAGGTCATCGGGTTTGGGGTTTGTTTGTCCCAGTGGTCAGCTGACGGATGAAATGCAGCAGCTAAATGACTAAAAGCAGTTTCTTTAGGGCTTCCGATTCAGCAGTCAAACACACACACACACACACACACACACACACACACACACACACACACACTACTGTACATTAGACTATCATACAGGCTTTTTACTGTAGATAGAGAAAGACAGCAGAAATGGAGCAGATAGGAATTATTTGCAAACTTACATCCATCTTTCTTAATCAGAAAGAAAGAAAGAAAGCTGTAGAAAATGAACAAAAGGAAAAACCGATAGATAGATAGATAGATTAAATAAAAAATATGAAAACTTTTGTATAAACATTCCTGCAAAATACAAAATAACTAAAATAATAAAATAACTATGTGTGTGTGTGTGTGGTTGTGTGTGTGTGTGTGTGTGTGTGTGGATCCTGACTGGCGCTCGACTCACTGTGAGGTTAAACAGTAATAAATTTCTCATAAGCGTTCTGTTTTATTAGCTCCTCATGCTCTCCGTCTCTTTTGCTCTTTCACTGAAGCTCTCGCACGCTCTTCATAACTCTTTATAACTCTTCATAAATCTTTAGAACTCTTCATAACTCTCTACTGCCCCTGCTCTATGTCAGTTTTATTGCTTCAGTCCATTAAGTCCTTCACTGTTCTCATTGCTAATTGATTAATTCATCGATAGACCTTTTCACGTTCGTTTTCATTATTTCATCCTCCAATTGATTTTCATTTTTTAAGCCACCGTTAAAAAGCTTGTTTCTGATTGGCTGGCAGGAGTGCATTAATTAATGACATTAAATTAAGCTTTGTAGCTCGATTGAGGCTGTGTAACCATGACAACGAACATGATATCTGTGAACAAAGCACGTCCTGATGATAGCAGCCACATGATGTTAAACAGAAAATATACACATATCTTTATATTAAATGTGCTTCTAAATAAGTGATGTGTGTATGTGTGTGTGTGTGTGTGTGTGTGTGTGTGTGTGTGTGTGCATGCGATAATGTAGTCTTGCAACGGTACAGTTTCTCTGTAAGACTTCATGAGTATGTAGGTGTGAGTGGGTGAAAGAATGAACAAATATATAATAAGTAAGTGAATGGGGGTTTGCGTATAGCCGCATATAGACAAGAAAGGTCACTCACACACACACACACACACACACACACACACACACACAGGTAGACATGTGGGTTGCTGGGCACAGTGTCTAGCCATGCCACCTGTGCAGTCATTTAAAGCAGAAAATAAAGCATGAATATTCCAGAAGCATGCCATTTTAATTAGCCATCCACTCTGAGTGTGTGTGTGTGTGTGTGTGTGTGTGTGTGTGTGTGTGTGTGTGTGTGTGTGTTTGTGTGGCTTTGTTTTTAGCCCTTTATGAAAAACAAAAAGGATTAAATGTCCTTACTAGAGATGCATCAATACTGAAACTTGTATGGGTCTGATACCATGCTCATGTGCTCATGTTTACTGTAACATATGGAGAGGAGATGAGGCAGGACACAAGTGTGTTAGATTTATTTAGGGCAGTCTGATAAACATCGTTATAGTCCGTAGCATGGGGCAGAACTATCCATAATCCATAATCATAAACCAAAACACAGGCAAGAGTCAAAACTTGCTGTATAGAAAAACACATCCTATCGACAGACCACAACAGTGAAATCGTATCAAATTTGAATTTTGTGTAACGTTACATCTGTTATATCTATTATTTTTCATGTCGGTATCAGTACAGGTATAGATGCATTCCTCACAAAATACATTGGGTTTTTACAACTCCAATTCCGAAATAGTTGGGACACTGTGAAAAATGTAAGTAAAAACAAAATGCAGTGATTTGCAAATCTCATAAACCTATGTGTTATTCACAATAGAACATAGAAAACATATCAAATGTGTAAACTGAGGACATGTACCAGTTTTAAGAAAAAAATAAGGTAATTTTGAATTTGACAACTGCAACACGTCTCAAAAAAATCGGGACGGGGCAACAAAGGCTGGAAAAGTAAGTGTCACTAAGAAACTAAGTGTTACTCAGAAACAGCTGAAGGAATATTTTGCAACTAATTAGGTTAATTGGCAACAGGTCAGTAACATGATTGGAGAGTAAAGAGAGTATCTTAGAGAGGCAGAGTCTCTCAGAAGTAAAGATGAGATGGAATCTGGATGGAAGTATATGTTGCTCTAAAACCTGTATATACCTTTGAGCATTGATGGTGCCTTTCCAGATGTGCAAGCTGCTCATTTCATAGGCACTAATGCACCCCCATACCATCAGAGATGCAGCCAGATGGTCCCTCTCCTCTTTAGACCTCTTTAGTGTAGAGGACGCGGCGTCCATGGTTTCCAAAAATTTCGATTCGTCTGACCACAGAACATTTTCCCACTTTGCCTCAGTCCATTTTAACTGAGCTTTGGCCCAGAGAAGACAGTGGCGTTTCTGGATCATGTTCACATATGGCTTCTTCTTTGCATGATAGAGCTTTAACCAGGGCATGCAATATTGATTTTCACCCTTGTCCCTTGCGCACAGAGATTTCTCCAGATTCTCTGAATCTTTTGATGATATTATGTACTGTAGATGATGAGATATTCATAGTCTTCACAATTTTACATTGAGGAACATTAATCTGAAATTGTTCCACAAATTGTACATGCAGTTTTTCACAGATTGATGAACCTCTGCCCATCTTTACTTCTGAAAGACTCTTTAAGATATGCTTTTATTACCCAATCATATTACTGACCTGTTGCCAATTAACCTCCAGCTGATTTTTTTTAGTAACACTTAAAAGTAACACTTTTTTGAGACATGTTGTGGCCATCAAATTCAAATCATTGCATTCTGTTTTTATTTACATTTTACAAGGCGTCTCAACTTTTTTGGACTTGGGGTTGTAGAAAGAAAAACCCTTATAGGTACTTTTTTTTTTTTTTTTTTTTTTTAAGAATTGCTTCTATTTAAAAACTAAAAGAGACAAAATCTTTGCTTCTGGTTACTGAGATTAAGGGGGAGTGACAGTGTTATTATCGTTAACAATATATGTTTGAATGTAAATAATATGTGGATTAATCAGTTGTATATCAGTAGCTTTACTCAAGTTTGGAATAGTTACATATGAACGCAAACACACACACACACACACACACACACACACACACACAAAATACACAGAATACATTGTTTCAGAAAAAAGTGTATAAGTGTCTAAGCCTGAGGTTGAAGCATGAACACAAACCAACCAGACCTCAGAGAAAGATTAAACCCTACTCTCTCTCTCTCTCTCTCTCTCTCTCTCTCTCTCTCTCTTTCTCTCTTGCTGTGGATGAGGCAGTTGTTTGAGGCTGAATTGCTGGGCAGGGTGCCATTACTTATTTACAGCCTCCACTCCATAATTTCTGAGAGCTTTAAAGTCACAACGTGCTTCCCACCACTATCACACACTCACTACAGACAATTAACTGGTTTGTTATATTCAGTTACACACTGAGTGTAGCACACACACACACACACACACACACACAGTCATACTTACACTGTATATGTAAATGATCTGTGCTCTAAACACTTCAAAGGCTTTACACTCCTCAAACACTACTCTGAACACTCCTTTAAATATTTGTTAAAACTCTTTTAAACAGCTATAAACACTCCTCAAGCACTATTCTTGACACCCTTCTAAACATCCCCAAACTCTAAACACTTGCCCCCTTAACATAGGGGGACCAGATGCAAACAGACCAAATGTGACACAAGTATTAAGTTTGTGTGGGACAATGTGGGGCATATTTCGACATCCAAAGGCTTACCATTCTGATGCTTATCTAAATGAATAAGAAACATGTGCCGGTTTGTATTTATTTATATTTATGTTGCTTGTATCAAACAATGCAAAAAGAGAAACTTTACTGCATAAAAAAATTCAGTAGAAAAAAGGATTTCTATGGCTTGACCTCACGTGTGTCCAGTTTGAGTGAAAGCTGACAGCCCTTTGATGCTGGTACAGGTCTCTGCGGAACATAAATGGGCATTTCCCAATCAGTGGGCGTCTTCAGACCGGATAGGCATTATTCAATCATCCAGTCAACTACAGTTATGGTTATGGTTAGGATTAGAGTTTGGGTTATTTTAACAAATCAGGTAAAGCAGCTTTAAAACGTCCGGTTTGAAAAATCCCAATAATTGGAAGACGCCTTTTTTTGTTCTGCAGAGACTCCATTCTCCTTTGATGACAGGCTTCAATACTTTCTTCACAGCCATTGGATGAATGTGAGATCTGGTCACCGCCCCCTTGGGGGTGATTGCTTCATCGGTGATGCAACTGATATTTTATGTCTATTTCAGTGTATAATTTATTGAAATATTATTGTAGAAACATGAGGAAAAAAAGAACTAAAATGTTATGGTAAAACTTTTCCAGATTCAGGTAGGGAATGACGAAGCTAGAGGCAGGCTTGGAACAACTCCTTCAATCTTTCACTTTTCAGCTGTTTTATTTTATAGACACACACGCACACACAGCTCTGTGCTGGTTGGCTCTGTGTCTTTTGAGGCACCACACAGATGTGCAATCCTTACCACTCACCTTCTCCTACTCTGCCCTCCATTCATAAAGTTAAGTCTTTATTTACAATCAAAATGTGGGACATCATCTCAAATTGCGGGATAAGGGACAAAGGACTAAAATATTGTGCATTGCAACACAAAGAGGGACGTCTGGTCACCCTACCTTAACACCTCTCTAAACACCCCCTAAACACTCCTCTAATCACCCCTAAACATGCCTCTGAACACTTCTATACCTCCCCACACCTCTCTAAACACGCCTAAACTCTCCTCTAATCACCCCTAAACACTCTATACACACGTCTATACCTCCCCACACCTCTCTAAACATGCCTAAACACTCCTCTAATCATCCTTAAACACTCCTCTAAACACTTCTATACTCCCACACCTCTCTAAACATGCCTAAATACTCCTCTAATCACCCCTAAACACTCTATACACACGTCTATACCTCCCCACACCTCTCTAAACATGCCTAAACACTCCTCTAATCATCCCTAAACACTCCTCTAAACACTTCTATACTCCCACACCTCTCTAAACACGCCTAAATACTCCTCTAATCACCCCTAAACACCCCTTAACACCTCTCTAAACATGCCTAAACACTTTTATACCCCCACACCTCCCTAAACACCAATAAGCACTCATCTAAAAACTTCTCTAAACACTACACTCTAAACACTCCCCTAAACACTTTTATACTCTCACACCTCCCTGAACACTCCTCTAAAGACTTCTATACACCCACACTTCCCTAAACACCCCTAAGCACTGCACTAAAGACTTCTATACCCCCACACCTTCCTAAACACTCCTCTAAACACTGCTGTACATTCACACCTCCCTAAACACCCCTAAGCACTCATCTAAACACTTCTATACACCCACACCTCTCTAAACACGCCTAAATACTCCTTAAATACTTCTCTATGCATTTCTAGAAAAACTTCTGTAAACAATCCTCAAACACTTTTATCGATATTATTTATATATAACAATGTGCCATACAGTGGCAGAAGTTCCCGGTTCTATCTTGAGCAAGGGTTACTGTCTGTTCTCCCCATGTCTGTGTGAGTTCCTCTAGGTTCTCCATGTTCTCCGGGTTCCCTGGGTTCCTCTCACCTCCTATAACAGGCTAGCAGGTTTATTGTCTTAGGTAAATTGTCTCCTAATTGTGAATGAGTGTGTTGTAGTATTGAGGATAGATAACTGCAGCTTGCTACTCGATTAGTGGAGAATATATGTGCCGTATTTGAAGCCTCCTGGGAAAACAAAGTGTGCTTGTGTGTGTGTGTGTGTGTGTGTATGAAAGTGAGAGCTAAAGAATAATTGTTTTTCACTGAGACAGCAAAATGTTCACCACAGGCGATGTATCCATCCTCCTCCAGTTCTCTCTCTGTGCCATATTTTTCTATTTTGTATATATATATATATATATATATATATATATATATATATATATATATATATATATATATATATGAAGCAGTAATGGCACCTCAATGTGAAGATGGCAGACAGCAATCTGTGTAATATTTTCCAAAAACTCCATGACTCATCACTGTGTATGCGACCTTTAATACTAATGTGGAGGATTATTTACACTCTGATTAGTCAGAACACACACACACACACACCATAATGAGAGCTTCTTTAATCTAATATTTATATCTGTGTAGATAATTACACATGTAAGAAATTCATCATATCGCCTCCACAATTAATCTCTTTTCATCATTCATTTATTAGCATAATAAAGTGTAAAATTAGATTAGCTAATAATAGTTAATTGATTAATGTTTGGTATCTGTGTGCTTCATTAAATCACATACTCTGTTCTAAATATTTATCTGATTGGTTTCATCCTGTAGTGTCTATTAGCTGTTTGTTTGTTTGAGAGTCTGATTACATTTACATGAAATATTTAGACTTTTACAAGATGAATACTACTAACACTCCTCTAAAGACTCATTAAAAACTACTCTGCATTGCACTCTAAACACTCTTCAAACACTCATGAAATACTACTCTGAACTCTAATCACATCTTGAACGCTAAACACTACTCAAATATGACTATAAATACTAACACTCCTTTAAAAGTCCATCAAATGCTCTTTTAAACATTCTTTTAAACACTCTTCAAGCATGCTTCTAAACACTACTTAAAACAGTCATTCATCTAATTCATCTAAACACTCCTCAAACACTGCTCTAAACACTTAATGTACAACTATATACAATAAAGTGCTCTAAACACTGCTCTAAACACTTAATACACTACTGTATACAGTGCTCTAAACATTACACTCTAAACACTACACTCTTAACTCTAAACACTACTCTAAACACACTCTAAACACTACTCTAAGCACTACACTCTAAACACTACACTCTAAACACTAAGCACTACACTTTAAACACTTCACTCTACACTCTAAACACTACTCTAAACACTACACTCTAAACACTATTCTAAACACTACACTCTAAACACTACTCTATACCCTATTCTAAACACTACACTCTAAACACTCGTCTAAACACTACTCTAAACACTACACCCTTAATACTAAACACTACACTCTAAACGCTACTCTAAACACTACACTCTAAACACTACTCTAAACACTACTCTATACACTATTCTAAACACTACTCTAAACACTACTCTATACACTACTCTAAACACTACACTCTAATCACTACTCTAAACACTACACTCTAAATACTAAACACTACACTCTAAACACTACACTCTAAACACTACTCTAAACACTATTCTAAACACTACTCTATACACTACTCTAAACACTCGTCTAAACACTACACTCTCAACACTAAACACTACACTTTAAACCCTACTCTAAACACTACACTCTAAACACTACTCTAAATACTACTCTAAACACTACACTCTAATCACTACTCTAAACACTACACTCTAAATACTAAACACTACACTCTAAACGCTACTCTAAACACTACACTCTAAACACTACACTCTAAACACTACACTCTAAACACTACTCTAAACACTACACACGAAACACTACACACTAAACACCACACTCTAAACTCTAAACAATAAACACTACTCTAAACACTTACTTTTCTTATCCTTTTCTTCTTTTTTTGCAGTATAAACCAACACTACTCTCCTTCACACCCTCCTGATTTTCCGCTATGTTGTCCCTCGTCATTGTACACCCCCCTGATAAACAATCTCTTTAAATCTTTCCACGACCAAATGTTTTGTTCTTCATTTGAACTACATATCCCATGAGCCCACGGGTCTTTGATTCCCTCCTAATCGTGCAATCCATCTCAGCTCCATCAGTGTGTTAGAACGTATAATCCAGAGCATTCCTCAGGGATGACATTAAACTGCAGTGCCTGGATTTTCACTAATCCCTCTTCTACATTAAACTGTCCACACACCGGCCTGTCCACGTGCTCGAGCTGAAACCTGGATTTATCTTATACATACACAGTTTTAAGGTTTTACTTCAACCTCTATAAACCTTAGCACCTCTGACTGTTACACAGCGCTGATACTGGACACTCCTTCCATAAACGTTGAATGACATTTTTTATATGTCCTCCATACAAGTCCCTGTGAATGAGCTGTTGCTATAGAAATGATAATGTATTAGAAGGAGTGCATTAATATAAACCTGTGATTTGCAGCTGCACTATTGTCAGAGCTGCTGTTATAGAGAATTAATCAACATCTTCTGACTAATCAGTGTCCAGAGTAGCATGTGACAAAATGGGAGAAATATTGTAAAGAAAACTTCAGAGAGAAAGAGAGAGACCATGAGAGAGAAAAAGAGAGGGACACACAGTGAGAGAGACAGAGACACAGATGTAGATAGAGAGAAGAAGAGAGATCGAGAGAGACACATGGAAAGAGAGAGAGAAGACAGACACACAGAGAAAGAGACAGACAGAGAGACAGTTAGACAGAAAGAGAGAGACATACAGACAGGCAGAGAGAGTCAGACAGAAAGAGAGTGAGAGACATACAGACATGCAGATAGACAAAGAGACAGACAGACAGTCAGACAGAGAGAAAGAGAAACAGACAGAGAGAGAGAGACAGGCAGTCAGACAGAAAGAAACAGGGACAGATAAAGAGAGAGGCATTCAGACAGATAGACAGAGAAACAGACAGAGTCAAACAGACAGACAGAAAGAGAGAGGCATACAGACAGAGAGACCATCAGACAGACAGACAGACAAAAAGAGAGAAGCATACAGACAGTTGGAGAGCTTCATACAGACAGAGAGAGAGAGAGAGACGTAAAGACAGGCAAATAGACATAGAGACAGTCAGACAGAAAGAAAGAGACAGACAGGAACTCTATATAAAGATTTTAAAATCTATTTTTCCTAAAAACTCTAAAATTGCATTAGGTTTAAAAATTTCTTCCAGAGTGTTGACTGTATAACAAAGGTTTCTCACGGGGTTAAGACCAGTACAGTCTAATAAAACATCTTTCAGGGATAATGGATTCTGGCAGAAGGTACATGTTGGTGAGTCGTCTCCTAATATTAAAAACTTGTGGATCATCCTGGAGTGACCTATTCGACAGCGGGTGTAGACAATCTTGTCCTGGTGATTTGAAAACAGAGAAACGTTTCTTTTGCCAACAATTGAGCTGATTTCATAGAGTTTGTTCATGGTGCACTGGTCCCATGCAGTTTGCCATTTGTTGTTACTATATGAGCTTATTATGGATTTTAGGTCAGTGGGAGGTATTGGACAACAGAGTGACAGAGACAGACAGAGAGAGACAGACAGACAGAGGGACAGAAGAGACAGACAGAGGGACAGAGACAGACAGATAGAGAGAGATAGACAGAGGGACAGAGACAGACAGGGACAGAGACAGACACAGGAACAGAGACAGACAGAGAGAAAAAGACAGAGGGATAGAGACAGACAGAGGGACAGAGACAGACAGACAGAGAGACAGAGACAGACAGAGCGAGACAGACAGAGGGACAAACAGAGAGAGACAGACAGAGACAAAGGGACAGAGACAGACAGAGGGATAGAGACAGACAGAGGGACAGAGACAGACAGAGAGAGACAGACAGAGGGACAGAGACAAAAAGAGAGAGACAGACAGAAGGACAGAGACAGACAGAGAGACAGTATGAATTATGGAGCGAGTGCACTATGGGTCTCAGACTCTGCAGCATTTAATCACTGGCCTCTCCTGTATATTTTACATCTCTCCAGCTCTCTATTCCTTTCACTCACTCCGAGTCGGAGCTGCAGTAAAGTTTAAAAGTTTACACACCCCTGTGAAATACTAACCCAAACCCCCAGACACATGGTTATATTAAACAGCAGCTATACACACATGCTGTACCCTGCAGTCTGCTCTGTTCTGCTCAGGGGTTTTACAAATCACTTTGGGGAAGATTATGGAGTGTGTGATAATGCTGAACAGCTACAGAACACAAGAAGCAGAAATGACAAGACAGAGATTCGACCCAACACACACACACACACTTCATGATAATTCACTGTCACACATGAACAAAGGCAAACATTCAATCAGAAGAACACAAACACAGATATAGACATGATGGACACATGAACACACTCGCAAACACTCAGTTTACACACCCTGTCTCTTTCTGTCTCTGCGTCTCTCTCTACACGACTCTCACTCTCTGTCACTATTTCTCTCTCTATATATCTCTCTCTGTTTCTCTTTTATTTCTGTCTCTCTACCTCTCTCTTTCTGTCTCTCTGTCTCTTTCTATATAAAATGTGAGTTTAAGGTATAAAGATGATGAGAGCAGCTATATCGTGTTTGCTCCTACTGAACAAAAAGTTTGGAACAGAGCTGTCACATGGCCGAGTTACTGCAGCAGCAGTGCAGGGACAGTCAGCGTGTGAGCACCGGGGAACTAACACTGTAACTAAGGCTTATGTTAAAATCAATGACAGTAGAAATAGTGTTGGTGTTGGGCCTCATGCTGCTGCTAGCAGGAAGTCCAGCCTTAATGTCAGAACTGAAGCTATCAATTTAAGGATGTGACTTCCTATGGTGGGAAGTCAGAGCTCAACAGTTAAGACGTTGGACTTCTGATTGGAAGGTTGTGAGTTCAAATCCCAGCACTACCGAGCTGCCTAAAAATTGGCCCCTTGAGCAAGGCCCTTAACCCTCAACAGCTCAGTTGTATGAATGAGATCATTATAAGTTGCTCTGGATAAGGGCGTCTACCAAATGCTCTAATGAAATGTAAAGTATCACTGACCCGGTAAACGCAGCAACAGGAGAACCCACACAGCTCACGCACAAACACAATGAGACGGACAAACTCCGCCAAAGTGAAGGGAACAAGAGTATCTCACAAAAGTGAGTACACCCCTCACATTTTTGTAAATATTTGATTATATCTTTTCATGTGACAACACTGAAGAAATGACACTTTGCTACAATGTAAAGTAGAGAGTGTCCAGCTTGTGTAACAGTGTAAATTTGCTATACCCTCAAAATAACTCAACACACAGCCATTAATGTCTAAACCGCTGGCAACAAAAGTCAGTACACCCCTAAGTGAAAATGTCCAAATTGGGCCCAATTAGCCATTTTCCCTCCCCGGTGTCATGTGACTTGTTAGTGTTACAAGGTCTCAGGTGTGAATGGGGAGCAGGTGTGTTAAATTTGGTGTCATCACTCTCACACTCCCTCATACTGGTCACTGGAAGTTCAACATGGCACCTCATGGCAAAGAACTCTCTAGGATCTGAAAAAAAAAAATTGTTTCTCTACATAAAGATGGCCTAGTCTATAAGAAGATTGCCAAGACCCTGACACTGAGCTGCAGCACGGTGGTCAAGACCATACAGTGGTTTAACAGGACAGGTTCCACTCAGAACAGGCCTCGCCATGGTCGACCAAAGAAGTTGAGTGCACGTGCTCATCGTCATATCCAGAGGTTTTCTTTGGGAAATAGACGTATGAGTGCTGCCAGCATTGCTGCAGAGGTTGAAGGGGTGGGAGGTCAGCCTGTCAGTGCTCAGACCATACGCCGCACGCTGCATCAAATTGGTCTGCATGGCTGTCGTCCCAGAAGGAAGCCTCTTCTAAAGATGATGCACAAGAAAGCCCGCAAACAGTTTGCTGAAGACAAGCAGACTAAGGACATGGATTACTGGAACCATGTCCTGTCGTCTGATGAGACCAAGATAAACTTATTTGGTTCAGATGGTGTCAAGCGTGTGTGGCAGCAACCAGGTGAGGAGTACAAAGACAAGTGTGTCTTGCCTACAGTCAAGCATGGTGGTGGGAGTGTCATGGTCTGGGGCTGCATGAGTGCTGCCGGCACTGGGGAGCTACAGTTCATTGAGGGAACCATGAATGCCAAGATGTACTGTGGCATCCTCAAACGGAAGGTGGAGGAGCACAAGGTCTCTAACATCCACCAGCTCTGTGATGTCGTCATGGAGGAGTGGAAGAGGATCCAGTGGCAACCTGTGAAGCTCTGGTGAACTCCATGCCCAAGAGGGTTAAGGCAGTGATGGAAAATAATGGTGGCCACACAAAATATTGACACTTTGGGCCCAATTTGGACATTTTCACTTAGGGGTGTACTCACTTTTGTTGCCAGCAGTTTAGACATTAATGGCTGTGTGTTGAGTTATTTTGAGGGGACAGCAAATTTACACTGTTACACAAGCTGTACACTCTCTACTTTACATTGTAGCAAAGTGTCATTTCTTCAGTGTTGTCACATGAAAAGATATAATCAAATATTTACAAAAATGTGAGGGGTGTACTCACTTTTGTGAGATACTGTATGTTGGAAAAAGTAAGCTGTAAGAATGTCAATAAAATAAAATCAGCAGGGAATCAGAGAACGTTATAACGGCAGAGATTGAAGTACCAGCCTGCAGTACAGGCTCATGGAGGACGCAGAGATCAGCTCAGATGAGACAAGCTTTTCAGACTGTTCGGAAACACCGCACCAACAGCTGAAGGACCAGAACACCACAGCACAGATCAACCGCTTCCTTACAACTGACTAAAGGCAAAAGGAACGTCTCACTGTCGAGTTATTTTCCGGATAAAGAGAAGATTCAGCCTCAGCTGCATGAAAGACTCTACCTTAAATCTGTTACAGACATTCATAGAGACGGTTCTTGGAATTGGATTAAGACTGAAGGGTTTCTGTGTTTTGTGGTTGGGGAGGTCAAAATGGTTTTGTTTTTTAAAATATGTAAATATGCTAAACTGATGGATTAAAGGCGTCTTAAAAGTAAAAAAAAAAAAAGTCCCTCTGTCTCTTTCTGTATCTCTCTCTCTGTCTCTCTCTCTTTTTTCTGATATTTATTCATCTCCTGTACCGCAGACGGGACGCCCCCGCTGATCCTCATCCACAGCTGACAGAAATGGAACTAGTCTTGTTAAATTCATCACCTCGGCATTGCTGCATCTCTCTTTCTCTCTCTCGTCTCTTCTGTCCAAAAAAAAAAAGAAAAGAAAAAAAAGCAGAAGAAACACCTTCGGTGCGAGCAGACGACACTTCGCACAAAAGCGAGTGAGGAGTAGAAAAGGAGAACGCGAGAGAGCGAGAGAATGGTGGTGGTGGGCGATGTGTTCCAAACGTACAATGGATCATTGTAAAAAGTGTGAAACTGAACACGACCCAAACCCTTTCTCCTAAATAAAATGAAAATATGTAAATTAGATGGAACGACACGGGGACAATACTCCAGAATTATAATTGCTGCATTGAGTACAGTCGGGTGCAAAATTATTGGTGCCCTTCATTAACATAAGCAAAACTAGAATGTACTGACTGAACCTAAACCTGAGCATTTAGATAGAATTCTGATAAACTATTGCAAATCAATGGGTTGCGAAATTATTAGCAACCCCCCTACAACCCCCCCCCCCCCCCCAAATTTTGTGAAATTAAACCAGTGATTGATGTGAGAATTAAAAGTCGCACTATTCACTAGGCAGCAATTATTGATAATATTCTAGAATCCTTGTAGATTGATTTCAACCATCAAGTTCGCCATCGTCTCGTTCATATACGGTATAATCGCATTTAACCTTTTCATTTTTAATGTTTAAATTGTTTCTTGCTTTTAAGTAACATCATATTGCCCTTGACAGCAAAGAAAAACGATGTTTCTTTGTTCATTCTGCATTTTCTATCCCTTATTCCACGTTTAAAGATGAGTCTCTGATGCTTCTACTCGATTAAAATCTGGCAACCTCAGAAGCATGAGCTACACGACATGCAGGTGATTCTAATAACCTGAATATGGAGCTCACATATTAAGCTGCTGCGTAACCCGAGTCTGAATATGAGGAACTTTCCCTGCATAAATATTGATGTAATTGTCAATATTGCCCATCCCCTCCTCACTGGGGATTGTGGCACTTGTGTCAGTGCAACTTTTAAATCCTTTCTGTAAGAGTGGAAGTGACTTCTTCTTGAATATAACCTGAAAAGTGGCTACTGTGGAGGTGTTGGAGTAAATAGTGAATTCAGGAAGGTAAATGCTGGAGTTGTGAACGGTGTTAAAGAGAGTCGAGCGCTAACAGTACCATCACGGGGAGACAGTGTCATCTGTTTGAGTTTTAATCCTCCTTCTGTACTTCAGCCAAGGGAAAGTGAGATTGGGAAAGAGAGTGAGAGTGAGAAAAGATCAGCGCTTAAGCCCTCTCTGAAGGGAGAAGATGTTCCGCCTGCATAATTACAGCCTGTTTTTGCTCGGCCTTGGCTCAGGTTCTCTTCTCCTGCTTTTGTCTTCCTCTTTCCTTGACTTCTCCATGAACCCACTGCGTCTAGCGGGACTTCTGCTCAGCTTTAAAGAGCTGTCTAGAAGATATTTCCTGCATTTCTTATGCTTTTCTCTTTTCAGGTTTTTTTCTCTCTCTTTGTTTCTGGCTCTTGCTCTCTCCTGGGAGGTTCTAAACTTTATGTCTCAGCACTTTTGCCTGGTTTTCTGTACTTCAACTCTTCCCTTATTCTCTCGCGAATGCTGAGGGTCAAACGCCATGATCTCATCTAAAATATTTAGAAAGTGCAGGTGGCTACTTGTACTAAAATAGATAGCTAGACAGACAGACAGACAGACAGACAGATAGATAGATAGATAGATAGATAGATAGATAGATATGAAGTCTCTGCAGTTAAAAGCTGACAGTGGGCCATATTCAGAGTCAGAGACTTAAGTCAAAAGGTTGTGTCAGTATTTATGTGGGACATTCGTATTTATAGTCAGCATGCGTAGATGTTTAAGTCAGTTTTCTGAGCTCCACATTCAGTTTATTAAAATAACCTATATGTAAATTCACGCCTCTGAGGTTGCCAGGTTTTTGTTGAGTAGAAGCGTTGGAGATGGGGATTTTCAGTAGTGTATAAACACAAACGCTTGCTGTTAAACTGGGGAAAAAAATAATGGGATACTAAAATGCTATCAAATTATATTCTAATTAAATCCAAAATTATATATTGTGAAATATACTGCACAGTTCCTATTGCGCGGTGTAAGCGTAATTTATTCTGCTTCTTTATTGATTTATAAATCCGCTACATAGTGCAGATGTGTAGTGCAGAGTGTTAAATAAATTCCTTTGTTTAATGATGCTAAAATCCCGTAGGAGGAGAGCAGTGGAGCAGTGTGTGGAAAAATTACCTATCGCTAATGCTGGCTAAGAGCTTCTTATTTTTAATCACCTCAGTATTGTGATCAGAGTCTTCCTGCCTTTATCTTTGTCTCATACTTAAAAACCCCCAAAAGACTCAATAAGAGGGCAGCTTATGGCCACGGGTTTGAGGGTAGGTGAAAGGCATGCTGGGATATCCCTGAATGGCTGGCTAAGTAAACATTAAAAGCACACGTCTTTTTCAGCACATTGTTCATTCTCTTTCTGTCCTTTCAAGCAGCATCAAAGCCTAAAGAGACACAGCGATGAAGCGGACAGGAAGTAAAGACGGAACGCTTAGAGCATGACGAAGGAAGGGACAGGAAGTCCTCTGGGATTTTCACTTTTCACTTCACTTTTCCGCATCAGTTTTTCTCCTCTCTCTCTCTCCACTTTCTCAGGTTGTGTGAACTTACAAAACACATCACTTGGAGAACTGGTCGTGGGTTTTGAGGGGACATCCACAGGGAATAAAACCATAATCTTTCTTCCCAGCATCCCTCCTGGCATCATGGCCACTCAAAGCTGAGCTCAAAGCTCTAACTGATCTCCTGTTCTCCAGAGGAGAGGAACGAGTGAGTTTATTATTAGGGGTTATGGCAAAATGTGAGGCACCTCTGATAGATTACTTTAGAACTGTCCCAAAGTTCTATCAGGACAGAACACAACCACTTTAAACATGAAACCATAGTAGATGGGATCTGGTATTCAGCTAGGTCACCTGAACCACAGAGTAAAGCTCATGCTCCAGGTGAACTGACAGCTACAGCAATGCATCACAAGAACTGCTACTGCACATTCTGCTACTGAGCACTGCCCCAAGCAGTGCAGCCTGGAGATTGCTGAGATTGTTGAGGATGGTACCGCTTGGAGTACCATGAAATAGTTTTGGACCTCAATACCACATGGACATTCTCGCTGTGGTGCTGGGACTACGGTTGCTGTTATGGCCTTAGGACTGCAATTATCACATTCAGTTTTGCACTCAGGTCTCCTTTGGTGAACAGTGGATCAGTTCAACAAACAGTCTTCATGTTAAAACCATAATAAACTTTATTTTACTTTCACACTAACCATTGTTACCCAGATGAGGATGGGTTCCCTTCTGAGTCTGGTTCCTCTCAAGGTTTCTTCCTCATATCATCTTAGGGAGTTTTTCCTTGCCGCCGTCACCACCAGCTTGCACAATAGGGATAAATCCACACACTTAAAATCTGTATCCTGTGTTTATATATTTCTGTAAAGCTGCTTTGAGACAATGTCCATTGTAAAAAGCGCTATCCAAATAAAACTGAATTGAATTGAATTGAATGATATACTGTAAATAGGCCAACTACTATAAAACTAACACAGAACAGGTGAGCACAATGTGATAACAAAGCAGCGAGAGGACAGGGACAGAGAACTGAAACACACATTACCAACAAGGAATGTTTTTTAAATAATATTTATAAGCAATGGATGCATATTCAGTTCCAAAAGTTTTGCAAAGAGAATTTTTATTAGATTTCTAAATAATAATATTAATATAAAAAGGTGTATGTCACAGTGCTTTCAATCGGTGCATCAGTAGGTGGCTATTATTGTGGTTGGAAATATCGGTTGTAACAATATAATATTTTACAATGTATAACCAAAACTGATGATGATTACAATCCAACAAACAATAAAATGTCTGTAGCTTCCTAGAAAAGAAACAAAGGAAAGCTATAAACAAAGAGACTGACATAAAGAAATTATTTTACAGAACATCAGAACCATCATCTCCATCATCCCTGATGCTTCCTCCATTAGGGAGCCTCGTCATGTTCGTGTGCGGTAATAGCTCTCTCTGTGTGGCGTCCCCCTCCACCCCCTCGACCCCTTCGGCCTGCACGGGCAGGAGGCAGGATGAAGTGCATATACAGAAAGCCTGAGCTAATAAAGAGAAATGAAGAGGACGTATTGTTTTGGCGCCTCACCGGCATCACAATCAGACAGATAGCCAGTAGAGGCAGCACGGGCTTCGGACAACACTACTGTCACATCCGAATGATTAGTGTTCGTGAATCCTGTTAAAATTCACATCCGTCCTTCATCGTGATCTCAGTGTACAGATGTAGAGTGATGCTCGCTAGCAGAGAAAGCAATTAGTACATATGAGTGAGATTCTTATGCAGGATTAACTGCTAAGACATCTGTCTGTATAATGCTGACAGATTGTGAGCTGTAACATGGAGCTTTAAGCGCTAGTCAGATTTACAAAGCAACAGTCTAGCTAGCTGTCTGCACATTAACAGATCGATGAGCATCCTCGCAGAATCTATCTATCTATCTATCTATCTATCTATCTATCCATCTATCCTGGATGGATGGATGGATGGATGGATATCCATCCATCCATCCATCCATCCATCTTTTCATCCATCTATCTATCTATCTACAGTACTTTTCCAAAAGTGTTCAATGTCAGGGGTGTGTTTGTGTGTGTTTGTGTGAGTTTGTGTGAGTTCAGTGTCAGGAGTGTGTGTGTGTGTGCGTGTGTGTGTGTTCAGTGGTGGGTGTGTGTGTGTGTGAGTTCAGTGTCAGGTGTGTGTGTGTGTTCAGTGGCTTGTGTGTGTGTGTGTGTGTGTGTGTGTGTGTTCAGTGGCTTGTGTGTGTGTGTGTGTGTGTTCAGTGGCTTGTGTGTGTGTGTGTGTGTGTGTGTGTGTGTGTTCAGTGGCTTGTGTGTGTGTGTGTGTGTGTGTGTGGTTAATAGCTGAAACAGCAGGACCAGAACAGCGTAGGTTTGCATGTTGTGTTATTTCTGGTGGCCCACAGATTGAATTAAATTCCGGATTAATCAGATGAGGAATTGTGTGAGCAGCAGAAAACCCCAAATGAAATGATTCCCCCTCCTTCTCCCCCACACTCCCAGCATGCCCTGCTGCACGCCATGCTGATTCAGCCATGTGTTAATGTACACCAACACTGATTTCTCACAACCTGGTGAGTGAAAGAAGGAAAGATAGAACATGTTTACAATGAAATGCAAAGAGGTGTTCTGTCAGAAGATAAAGGGAAAGAAAATAATCCACAATCTAATCTAGAAAGGCTGTAATCTGGATTAAGCTGGTGGTGAAAATAACACACAGCGGCGAGGTCAAAGGTGAGACTCATAAAAAATATACAGATGAACTTTTTTTTCATCATTTGCTGTTGAACTGATTATTTATGTCCATTCTTTCTTTCTTTCTTTCTTTCTTTCTTTCTTTCAGATTCTCATCACATTAGCAGTCAAGGAAAATGTGTGTGTGTGTGTGTGTATGTGTGTGTGTGTGTGTGTGTGTGTGTGTGTGTGTGTGTGTGTGTGGCACTGTGCCAGATTCCCCTCCAGTCAGCGAATAGAAACTCATATGTGGATCTACATAAGGTCAGAACCTCAGGACCCTGCTCTCTCTCTCTCTCTCTCTCTCTCTCTCTCTCTCTCACACACACACACACACACACACACACACACACACTCGGGTCAGTGCTGCCTGAGGGAGTCTACGTTGAGGAAAGTAAAGACGTGGTTATTGATTGTAAACAGTGTTAGTGTGTGTGTTGTATACTTCTTCTTATGAAATGCTTCTGTCCTCTTTTTCAGTGTTTTTTCTTTCCTTCTCATTCATTCTTTTATTATTTCATCTCTTTCTTTTTCCTTTCTTTATTTCTGCCTTTTTTATAAAACACATTTCAAAAACCTGAAGCCAGTATCACCTTATTATTTTTTATTTTATATTATTAGTGTTGTTTTCTATAGGGTTCTTTAATGGATTCATTTTTCACTCTTTCATATTGTCCTTTTCTTCTTCTTTCAATCTGTTTATTTGAACCCTTTCTCTGTGTTTTTACTCTTCTTTAGACATAAAAAATTATTTTACCTTCATTTTACTTTTACATACATTTTTCAAAAAGTTATTGAAGTGTCCACTCCAGTGGACTGCATGCGTTCAAATGAAGAATGAATGTCCACTCTAGCGGCTGTTACACAGTTCTTCTATTCAAATCCTCCCAATATGCAGAAAAGGCTTTAGCTTCAGTAACTGTAGTGTCCACTGTGCATGAAAGGGTTAAAGTGACGCCGGCAGAATCACCTTTAATGATCATTTTTACTTTTATTTAATGCATTTGTTTTTTCCTTCCTTCCTATCCCTCCGTCTGTCCATCCATCTCTCCGTCCATCCGAGTCTCTTTATTTACAGGAATGTCGCCCCAAACATCTTCAGAAATGTATAACCGCCTCCTCTCTTTCTCCTTCCTTACATTGTCTTTCTTTCTTCATTTTAATACTTTCTTTCCTTTTTTACATTCATTTTCTTTTTCTTTCTTTATTTCGTTCGGTCTTACTTCTTTTTTTTTTGCCTTACTTCATTTAATATTATTTTTAGTTTTATTTAATGGATTTGTTTTTTTTTACTTCTGTCTTTCTTACTTTCCTTCTTTCATTTTCTTTCCTTCATTTTATTCATGTATTCCTTTTTAAATTATTTTATTCTTCATCGTCTTTTTCTTTCTTTGTTTGTCTCTTCTGTTTTTTTCTTCATCTCATTCTTTCTTTTTTCTAAAAATATTTTTTATTTTATTCTTTCTTTCTTTATTTTTATTTCAAATGTCTTTCGTTCTTTCACTTTCTTTTGTTCTTTTGTTTTCTTTCCTTCATTTTTAAGTATCTTTCTTTTATAAATATATTCCTTATCAACTTATTTTCTTCATCATCTTTTTCTTTCTTTCTTTCTTTCTTTCTTTCTTCTGTTTTTATTTTCTTCATCTCATTCTTTCTTTTTTCTTTTCTTTATTTTTTATTTTTAAATGTCTTTCTTTATATTCTTTTTTTCTTTTTCTCCATATAGAGAGACAGAGTCTATATATAGTCTATCTTTTTTATTTGTATATTTTAGTGAACCGGATAAAGAACTGAAATAAAAGGATTATTTATTACATACACACTTGAGGAGCGCTGCAACTCCAACACGCTTGTTTTACAATCATACGATGAAACCCTGTGGTCTAACACACATCCTTCTCTGTGTCTGTCTCTCGGAGTGACACATGGCAGTCCGATAGCGAGATCAGACACTTGAATCATCTCCATCTCTGTTCACTCGTCTCCATGCCTGGAACACAGCATTCTTTCATCCAGTCAGCCGTCAGCTTGTGCTCAGTGCTGACGTTTCTCCTGAAGGCCTGAACAATTCAACCCTGAATAAAAATTCAACCCTGAATAACTCAACCCTGAATAACTCAACACTGAAGAACAACTCAACCCTGAAGAACAACTCAACCCTGAATAACAACTCAACCCTGAATAACTCAACCCTGAATAACAACTCAACCCTGAATAACTCAACCCTGAATAGCTCAATCCTGAGTAACAACTCAACCCTGAGTAACAACTCAACCCTGAATGACTCAACCCTGAATAACTCAATCCTGAGTAACAAATCAATCCTGAGTAACAACACAACCCTGAGTAACAACTCAACCGTGAATAACTCAACCCTGGATAACTCAATCCTGAGTAACAAATCAATCCTGAGTAACAACTCAACCCTGAATAACCCAACCCTGAATAACTCAATCCTGAGTAACAAATCAATCCTGAGTAACAACACAACCCTGAGTAACAACTCAACCGTGAATAACTCAACCCTGGTTAACTCAATCCTGAGTAACAAATCAATCCTGAGTAACAACTCAACCCTGAATAACCCAACCCTGAATAACTCAACCCTGAATAACAACTCAACCCTGAATAGCTCAATCCTGAGTAACAACTCAACCCTGAATAACTCAATCCTGAGTAACAAGTCAATCCTGAGTAACAACTCAACCCTGAATAACCCAACCCTGAATAACTCAACCCTGAATAACAACTCAACCCTGAATAGCTCAATCCTGAGTAACAACTCAACCCTGAATAACTCAACCCTGAATAACTCAATCCTGAGTAACAAGTCAATCCTGAGTAACAACTCAACCCTGAATAACTCAACCCTGAATAACTCAACCCTGAATAACAACTAAACCCTGAATAACTCAACCCTGGGTAACAACTCAACCCTGAATAACTCAACCCTGAACAAGTCAACCGTGATTAACAACTTAATCCTTTGCTAGCTTTTATTTTATTTAGCAGTTCTTCTTCATTGTGGCTTATTTATCACATCGTACATTCAACAACATGCATCACTAACTATTCTGCAGAAATTATTAAATAACCAAACTACACGTATGAATAACATAAATGAAAATAAATACAACAGTATAAAATAAATCCAAGAATAAAATGAAATAAAATATTTTATATTGCACTTTAACATTTGAACAGTAGTTACACATGCACGCTACTAATATATTAGCTAGTTAAATATTAGTTACATATTAACTAGTTATATATTAGCTATAGTTACATATTAGCTAGTTATATATTAGCTATAGTTACATATTAACTAGTTACATATTAGCTAGTTATATATTAGCTGTAATAATATATTAG